>NW_011499874.1:935071-1014091 GCF_000495115.2 Populus euphratica | reverse complement strand
TTCAACTATATCAAATAAACTCTAATTGAATATATTTTTAACTAATTTATCATTAATTCAACAAACCTTAAAGTTGTTATAAACCTTAAATTCAATTCAAATAATTATTTGATTTCAACTGAATCAAATACAAATCAATAACAATATAGTATATTTATCTTGCTTATAGGACTACAAGAATTTTTGGGGCAGCGGTGACATTGGCAAAGGCAATAAAGAGAACAATGGATTTTCAGCACAAAACATCAAATGAAGTTTAAAGGCTAAGATGAATTTGATTTTTAGTTGTTTCAAGAGAAAAATCTAAATGATTAATAAGTTTTTTAATAGAGGTCTATTTTTTTAGAGAGAGAAAGAGAGTATTTGTATTTATCTGGTGTTTAATTTTTTAAAATTTTAATTAATGTAACTCTTATGAAAAGTGATATATAGTGAATATTATGCTTTAGAAGCATTATAATCTCAAACTATATCATTTTACTAAATTATTTTTAAATAGTATTGTTCCTAAAATTTCAAGTTTATTATTCTAATTTGATTAAAAAAAATAAAAAACAAAACAAAACAAAATCTATATAAATTATGCGATTGACTGGCTTAAGAGACCAGGTGCCTAGTCATTTTCATGGTAAATGCCGAGGTAGCTTATGAATTCAACAACCAAAAAGGGCATTTACTACTAGCTCAGGGTTACGGAGTTACGAGCCTTGGGAAGCAAAAGCAAGCCTAGCGTGCAAGTTTCTACACTGACTAATGGTGGCCTTATTAATGCATTAAACGTTTGCCCCATCCATATCCATAACGGCACCCTAGGCCCCAGCCGAATTGTGCCTCTATATTTTCTAAACTATTAAAAAAAATCCAAATTACAGCTAATTAATTTTTTTAAAATTCCAGACAACCAGTAATTTAGTTAATTACCTGAGATATTTTTAGAAAAATGGGGAAAATACCAAAACACTATGATTACCTATCCGAATTATTATTATTATTATTATTATTATTATAGGCTTATGGTATTATTTTTTAACCTAATTTTAACTAGTCAAACCTTTTTATTGCCTATTTTAACAAGTTAAATAAATCCAAAGCTTTTCCATGCAAACTTGATCCTTTTATCATTAAGAGCACATTTAAATATTTTGGTTATGAAAAACAAATAATACATGAGTTCAATTTTAAAAAACAAAAGACTGGTAAGTTTTGTTATAATTTTTTTATCAATAATTTTTTTTTTAATTTTTTAATATTTCAAATTTTATGATTCTTCTTAAATAGCCCTTTAATATTTTATAATAATAAAAAAACCCATTTACTATCATTTATCTCTATTTTTCATACATAAAATAAATAAATAAGTATAAAAAGTAGTTATTTTATCTATAATGTTATCCCTATGAACATCAACAGTTTTAAGGGTCAAAATTCTATAAGAGATTGTTTGGGTATTTTCTCAGGATAAAAAAGATAAAAATAATGAAAACAGAAAAGCTAAGACAGGAAAGAAGAAAAGAAAATGAAACAAAATTATATTTAATAGTGGTATACAAGACAAAATAATTGTTGTCATAACTCATTTTTAGATTCTTTGTAATTACATTTCATTTTCTAAAAAACAAAAAGAAGCAGGACATGGTGCCATTTTAAACGGCACTGTACATGTTCTTCTTTCCTGTGCATGCAGAGGCAGGGAAAAAGCAGATTTTGATTTTTCCTGCTCACCCTCTTCTTCTCTCTCCCCTAACTTGGCTAAACCATGACACAAGCGACAACTCATACCCTGCCACTATCATGGAAGAAACAGAGGCATCATGCCCTGCAAACAGCGGCCACCTTACCCTGTAGAGGTAAGGTAGCCCCCTGCACCACAATGGGAAAGAACAAGGGGGAGCTCCCTCTCCTCCTGTTTATAAATAAAAGGAGAGGAGAACAAAAAAAAAACGAGATGAGAGAAGGGAGAAAGGAATAGAAAACAGAGGTAAGATAAAAGAGAAGAAAAACAAAGAAAAAAAAGAAATGAAACACCATCAGAACTAGAGAAGGATAAGAAAAAATGAACAGAATGGAGGAGGAGAAAAAAAAGAGAGAGAAGGAGAATAGAGAGAAAGAGGAGTGAACGAACTCAAACACGAAGAGAAAGATGTGTTTGAGAGATAAAGAAGAGAGCGAAAACAGATGTAGGGAGGGAAAAATAGAGACTACGCTCTCTACACAGAGAAGAAGAAGAACCGTTCCTTACTCCCTCGGCACCACTGTTGTTTCTTCCTCTCCACTGCCACCAAAAACAACCAGAGCAACTGCCAGTAGAACCAAAGAGAGAGAGTGGAAGATTAGAACTGATGAGAGAACAAAGGGAAAGAACAGGAAAAAAAAACTAGATAACAGAGGAGAATAGAAGAATAGTAACCTCTCTCTGTGACCTCTCTCTATTCTCATTAGAAACAGTGTTGCCAACAGCAGTAGCCTGCACAGAAACAGAAATCGAATCAGAGAAAAGGAGGGAATGAAAAAAAAAAGAATAAAATAGAGAAGTAGAGAAAAAGAAGAAGAAATGTCGACTAAGCGCTCTTAGCTCCTTAGTTCGCAACAGCCGCCGCCATAAGCCACCGAAGATAGCAACCACTCTCCTTCATTCCAGGTAACCTTCCTCCCTTCTTTGTTTTTTTTTTTGTTCATCTTCATTTGCATGCAAAACGTGCAAATGAAATATAATTAGGTGGTTATTGTCCAGAGCACAATAACCACCAAATTATAATCCACTAGTTACTGTGCTCAGTAACCAACAACCAGTACCCCTTCTTTGTTCTTTTTTTGTTCATCTTCATTTGCATGCCAAACGTGCAAATGAAATATAATCCACTGGTTACTGTGCTCAGTAACCAACAACCAGTACATTGGTTGTTTCGGGCTAGAACATTAACCCAGCCCATGCGGCTGGGTTGAGTCCAGCCACGAGTAGGTTCTTTTTCGAGCCAGTTTTGGCCTGATTTTATTTTGGGCCAGACCAATAAAAAAATATTTAAAAATATTTTTGGAAAAATTTATGATTTTCCTTATATTTTTCAATTGAATTTTGCTTAACATTGGTTTGTATTTTCATACTATAAAGATATAAATCTGGTATTAAAATACTGATTTTCATCAAAACATTGAAAAAATAGAAAAAAATGTGTTTTTATTTTCCTGTATACGACCAAGTCTCTCAAAAAAATTCATTTCGTATTTTCATACAAAAAAGAAAAATTCAAAAAATATTTAGCATACATTTTGACTTTAATAACCAGTTTATTAAAGTCACGAGAACTATGCCAAAATTTTAAAAATAACAAAAAAAATATTTTGTTTTCTTTTAGCACTTGGAGTTGTGACCTTATATGTATTTCGGATATTAAATTCTTTTGTTGATGTTAGAATGACTATATTTTACCCGATAAGATAAGGACCTCCTCATTGAAGAGGACTTTTCTTAAACTATAGATAGACAAATAATTAGAAATACTATGAAACCTTAGCATATATTAGATAATTAAATAATGTAACTTACCTTAGGTATGACGTATTTAGGGTGCTAATAGCTTTCCTTTATGCAACTAGTCTCCACATCTTATCTCTGAAACCAGTTAAGCTTCCTAGTAACTAAAAATTAGGTGGCAACTCCCATTTTATTTTTCACTTATATAAGATAAGAATTACTTGTCTCCCATATTTACTAGATAGCTATAACACATGAGTGTAGAGAACGATCGCTACGACACCGCACATGTGCAACAATTATCTATATATCTTATTTGATTATGGTGGATAAAACTAAATAAACTATGGGGAAAAAAACTATTTTACCCTTAATATGCATTGCTTTTAAGCTTACTTATTTTTTTGAAAAAAGATAGACATTATTTCTTTACTTTAGTATATATTCATTATTGAGATTAATAATATTATAATAATCCTAGTTATAAAACCTCAACTAACTCGGCAGTTGACCCAATGCCTTAACCAATTTGGATTTAAAAAAAATAAAGGAAGGATTGACCCGACCTGACTTGACTAAAAACCTAGATAAAGAACCTATTAACTTTTTAAAAAAAATATTTTTTTTTTTGTCAAAACAAGGTTGCTTTCATTAAAAAAAACCAAATTAGACCTAAGACTTATCCCAAGTTGAACCTTGAGCTGGTTTTAAAACTATAATAATAATAATTTTTATTCTTTTATTGACCCTGGTCAACCTGAGTTAAACCTTCACCCTGTAACTCAAGCCTTATCTTGGGTCAACCTCTAAGTTGGGTTTTAAAATTAAGATGATAACTATTTTTTAAGTGTCCTTAACTATCCATTCTTTCTCTCTCTTTTTACATTAGCATATCTTCTCTCTCTCTCTCTCTTTTTGGCAAGTGAAACTTAAACCCCATCTATTAATCGTTAAATTTTAATAAAATATTGGATTGACTTTTATATATGTTATTTAATTTGTATAAGACATGTATTTTGGCTTTCAGCTAAATAATCATTATTTCCAATATTGATTATGTATAAAATCAAAATTGAAAAAAGTAGTTGTGTTCAAACTATATTATTTTCCAAATACTTTTCCAACCTGTTATTTTCCCAAAAATTTTATCAGATTGTGTTAAAATATAAAAAAAATTATGATACTTAAAGGGTAACTAGTAATATCCTAGTAATTATTTTCTTGTGCTCGCTATAAAAAAAGAAACAAACCTAACCTGTTATTTTCCTAAAAATTTTATCAGATTATGTTAAAATATAAAAAAAAATTATGATACTTAAAGAGTAACTAGTAATATCCTAGTAATTATTTTTTTGTGCTCGCTATAAAAAAAGAAACAAACATAAAAAGGAGAGAACATAAAAGTCATGTACTACCAAAAGTAATAATAATATTTACACCTATTATTTCTTTCTCCTAATTATATCTCTCTATTTCTTCAAAGTGGATATACAGAGTAACTAATAGAATATCAATATTCATTCTCTAAGTGTTATAGAATTACTTGTTAGAATGGTAAAAGACCCTTTTTCGTTTGATTTAATTTCATTTTAATATATGAGAAAAGTTAGTCTCATATTTTGAGAAGATATTATATGAAATACAATAAAAGTCAAACTATTTTGACAAAGAATTTTAAAAATGAATTTAATGATAAAAAAAATTATATGAAAAATTATTAGTCTTTTAATTTAAAAGTTAAACTTATTTCCCTCTTGTTTTTCCAAAATTAACATAGTTTCTATCACAAAGAAATTGTAAATTATTTTTAATTAAATTTATATTTTCTTATAATCTTTTAAAACTTCGAATACAACTTTTTAAAAATAGTTATCTCAAGTACCAAATATTGAAAAGGAGTAATTATGGATCAGATTCTGCTTATTTAATTATAATAAGATAGGTTATAGATTAGATTCTATCTAAGTTATGCTTATTTAATTATAATAAGATAGGTTATAAATCAAAATATTTATTATAATATTTTTTTATGATTAAGATATTCTAAACACGTTTTTTATAGTTTCTAGTATAAGACTTGATGTGACATTTAGTTAAAAGGTGAAAATCTTTAAAAAAACACATCTTAAATGCTTTTGGTATCAAATATTTTACCTTTATTTGTTTGGATTAATTATATAATATATAACATGTAGATTATTAATAATGTAAACACACTCTTAGTTCCACATTACCTAATATATCTAGAAGAGTTGGAACCAACTCACCCTTTTATACTTTATATATCTAAAAATGTTAGGGGACAATCACTTCTTTTATTGTTTATATGAAAAGTGAAGGCAGTAATCTTTTTTTTCTTTGTTCTTTTTTGAATTTTGACATTTTTTTTTCTTCAACATTTATTTAATCTTAAATTTATTTTCATAAATTATTTTGGTTTTTTTTAAGTTATCATAGTCTTAAATAAATGTTCCAACATTTAGTTTGTATTTGATTTTATGAGTATCTATTTTTGTTATCATATAAAAAATAAAAAATAGTTTTGTAAAAACAAATTTCTTAAACTTAGTGTAATTCATCACTCGGATCATCGTGAATTTAGCAAGTTAAGTTAAGAAGCATAGGTTGATTCAAACAACTAAGAACATCAACACAATAATTTAAATCATAGCTTCCAATAACTTTGTTCAACCAGTCATTCCATATTTTGATGGACATTATGATCATTTGAACATGTTAATGAAGAATTTTTTAAGGTCAAAGGAGTATTGAAAAATTATTTTTTAATGAATATTGAACCACCACCAAAATCAACAATAACATATATATAAAAAACAAAGATGGAAGGGCAATTACTAAAAAATTTCAAGGCAAAGAATTATCTTTTTTAATGTTAACCAATTAATCTTGAAATCATTATATACAAAGATACCTTCAAATATATTTGAAATTTCAAGTGTTAAAGAATAGCTAGAGCAAAAAGGCAGCATTTTCAAACACTTTAAGGATAGTGAAGATTTGGTGAATATTGAATATTCAAGTTACTTAGGATGAATATATAAGAGTCAGTCACAAATTATTTTTCATGAATGATAGAAATAATTAACAAGATGTGAATCTATGGCAATAAAATGAAGGACATCATCATGATTGAGAAAATTCTTTGATCATTAAAACTAAAATTCAATATTGTTGTGTGTTTAATAGAAGAATATGAGGATATTGATAAACTCTTTGATGATAAATTACAAAGTTCCTTGTTAATTCATAGCAAAAGTTGAATCGATAAGATAATGAGAACCAAGATTAACAAGTTTCATCTAATAATTGTTTTTCTACTTCATAAAAAGGTAGTCGAAGAAGAGGAAGGAGCTAAGCAATAATAATAGTAGACTTTCATATCATAAATTTAAAGATAATCAATATTTTATTTTCAAAAAAGAGAAAAGGATATGACAACAATCATTCAACTTCATACAAGCCAAAGTTAATAGACAAATCAAAAGTTAATGCTTCACAAGTCACAAGTATAGACATTACAAAAATGTTAAACTAATTTGAATAAGAATGGCGATGGAAAATCTAAATTTATATAAAATGAAAAATAAACATCTTTATTAATAATTTGTCATATGAATGAGAAAAATTAACAAAATTTATGGTACTTAAACACTTTTAAGGCTTAGATTCTAGAACTTATAGCTTAGAAAGATAGAATGAAAAATAAAAAGAAAAATTTGAAATTGAGTGGAAGTAGTTGATGGAAAAAAATAACTAAGGAAGGAAGCTAAACATGTAGGCATGTATAGAGAAATTGTTTCTAAGCTGCTAATAATAAGCATAATAGCTTTAAACTGTAGAAGAAAGCAGTATGAGATCAACGTAAATAAGACGTTGAGTCGTTTAATTGTGAGTGTAAAGATTCATAAATAAAATGAAACAAAAATGCTTTGAATAGTTCATTAGGATCTAAAAGGAACATGTAGATTTCTTGTTAAGCATTAGGATGGAGAAGAGGAACTAAAAAACAATATTGATTAAAAGTTGTGTAAAGATAAAAAGCTATTTAAGGGATAAATAGAAATCTTTTGAGCCCTAAAAATGAGAAGTGAACTTTAACATATTCCTTCTCTTAGAGAAAGGCATAAAAAGAGTTGAAATAAGGTGCTTTATATATAAAGAAAATTAATAATAAAAAAAGGAAGAAGTCTTTAAAGAATGCATCACAACTAGTAGATAATCAAAATGCATTTGTAACATCAACATATAATGATCAACGATCACAAAGTGTAAAAAAAAAAAACATATATGGATAAGTGATTATGAGGTAACTACAATCAATTAATTCGATAACCCACTTACTTATTTTGCTTTATTCTCAAGTTATAATCTTGTTACATTTGATGATGCTATAAAAGAAACAAAATGAAAAAAAGATAAGAATAATAAAATTAATGTCATTGAAAAAAAACAATACCTCAGAGTTAAAAAACCCTTTTGAAAGAATAAAAGACCACTAATGTAAAATAGATGTTCAAGACAAGGTTAAAGAAGAGTCTATAATTACTAAACTAAGTGTTTAAGAATGTTTGTTTAAGGAAAAGATTGTTAGATACTTTTAGAATCTTATTATAAATACAAATCTTATTAAAAAAGAATTTATATTAGAATTCTTATTGAAATGGTTAGTTAGAATCATAATTAGATTATGATAGTTAAAGGTTGTAATTTTCCATTAAATATAAAAGCCAATATATTCAATGTTTTGAAGGGTGTATTAATAGTTTGAATTAATCAATAAACACTCAAAATGTTTAAATAATTGTGTCTTTAGTTCCCAACAGAGCTTTCAATAATTGCATACCAGGATTCTATTTGATATTTATAGACCAGCAATCCAACAAAGACTCCAAGCCAACGATTTATCTAGTGGACTTTCCAATTTACTTTGTATTTGATAACGATGAAATACATATCTGCGATCATTTTCATTTAAAAAAAAAAAAAAACCCTCTCAAGGGAACATGTGTTGCCTGGTAAACCATCCATGATCTACCGACGAGGTGAAATAACATATCCTACACGTGGCATGAACTAACCCCATCGTGTCTTTCAAACGAACTCAGCCACCTTCTCTTCTTGGCACCATATAACCTGCACTGAGGCAACCCAAAGGATCATCACAAGCCAAAAAAACACACAAAACAGCAGTGGCAGCCATTAGCATTACCAGAAACGCTATGCTCAATCTCGCAAGAGCCTTCTTCCCCCAGCCCCCTTCTCTCGTCCCCAATTCCTCGTCTAAAGTCTCACGGGTCTGCTTCACAACCTCTGCCTCCAAATATAACGAGGTAAAAAATTCTTTCAATAAATTAATTAAACAAAATTTATATGGGCATCTATCGAATCTTTAGAGCTTAATGCTTCTTGTTGAAATTTTAATTGTCTTTCAGGGACGGCATGCAGCGGAAGATGATAGAGACCGAGCGGCAGATTACGCTAAGAGAGCGAAAGAAACCGCAAGTGTGTACAAATTTCCGAGAATTAATGGAATCCCGTCGAACCTAATAATTAATGCTAAGTGTTATAGAGAGGATTGATTTCCTTAATCCTAACTTCTAGCTCCTAATTACGGCTTATTAGCTGGGCTATGTCTGTCATGCTATGGCTGAAGGTCTTTCAACTAACCGAAGGGACAGCCGATGCCGTTCTCTATAATTTGGATCATCATGGTTGGGTCTGTGTTGGTGCAAGTATCTCTACACATGAGAGGATTGATCGCTTAAATATTGAAGTTATGTTAATCTCCATCAATGGAGTTTACACACCCCAATGTTGCCTTTGGCTATTTTCTTCTTTTGATCATCAATGGTGGTCTTTTGCAAGCTACTAGGCTCTGTTAAGGGGGAGGCTGCCAGTTATGGCTTACCAATAAGGTAAGCTAAATGAGAGCGAGAGAGATTCTCATCAAGCTATTAAAAAGAAAAGGAAAGGAAAAAAACACTATTAGGGCTAACTCTTTCACGGGAGACTATTACGGATTGAAATAATATAAAATCAATAAACTGGCTGTGTCGGCAACGCAATTTTTTTTTTCTTTCATTATTTATTATTAGATTGACAAGAATTATTCTTAAAATATATTTATTAAACTGACATTTAAGAGCTTTTTTAAAAAAAAACACAATAAATGAGTAAATTATCATTTTCATTCAGATTTTTGGTTATATTGAAATTAACTAAGGAATAATTTGATATTTTAATAAATATTATTTAAAAATCAAAACTATCTTGCATATACAATAGTGTAGTAGTTGTGTCTGCTCCATCGCGTATCTATGAACAAAAACTTGTACACCAAAAAAAAAACACCCTCAATGCTCAATCAACAAGGCCTTAGTCATAAGTTTGCAAATCTGAGTTCTTTGAACAAACATTGCATGCAAAACTGGAGCTGCCTGTCACGTTCAAAACCAGGGGGATCTTAACATGTTCTTCCCAATTGCGTGATAAAATCAACCCTTTTTTAAATAAAAAAGAAAATTAAACTAATAAGACATTTTGAGATAAAATTTGACACTCTATGAAATTATTAGTTCAAGCAGCGTTTTGGCAGGCAAATATCCATCGAAGTCAGGTAAATTACCGCGACTAAACGAGCGGTTTTGCCCAGGAAGTTTTGATGGAGCAAGTAAATGGCACTATCAGATAATAGAGAAATGATGAATAATATATATAAAAAAAAAAAACAATTCCACTGGAGCCACGACAAGCTTAACGTAGGATTCTATAAAAGTCAAAAGTCAACTATACAAAAGGAGCACATTTCCTTTTCCCTCGTGGTTGACACGATAAATAGTATGACCCAGTTTAGATGGTCATAACCTGCGGCCTTAGGGCTTTTATTTGCTCCAACAGCGTATAAATGGACTCATTTATGAGAAGGCTAGCAGTAGCGAACCCCCCCCCATCTTTGCCGGCCTACACAAGAAAAAGATCCCCTCTTCGCCATTATAAACCCACGCATTATTTGTTTTTATATTTTAAAAATTTTAAATTTATTTTACTTTAAATTAATATTTTAAATTATTTTAAATCAGTTTAATATACTATATCAAAAATAATTTTTTTAAAAAAAACTTATTAATTGCAAATTTCAACAACTCAACAATAGACCATAATTATTAAACCTGAATTGGTCATGCGGATTAATCCTAAAGCTGGACTAGTCCAAATTTATCAAAAAATCAGTTGGTGCAACAATTTAGCACGTTAACTCGTGATTTGGATGACCAAGATGATATTTGAATTTTTTTTTAAATATAAAATTTTAAATTCATTGATATATATACTCTATATTTCTAAGAAAAAAGAGTATATTTTTTAATATAAGATAAAAAAATTTAATTTAAATACTTCAACTTAAAAACCAATACCTATTACAGAAAATTATTAGTAAAAATTATATGTTAAAGTAAAAACCAATACCGATTACAAGAAATTATTAGTAAAAATTATATGTTAAAGTAATTAAGAAATGAGATGGGATAGTGGTGTTTTTACATAAAAAGATGTTTTCGGTAAGAATGTATAAAAAGTTACAACATAAGAAGTATGATTATTATAGCATAATAAATAAAATGATTTGCAATTCTTATGTTATTGATCTACTAAAAAATATAAGTATTTTTAAAGTCTCAATGTTTTTTATATTTATCTTTATTATAATAATGAGTCGATATATATAGATTTAGATGTTGATGTGAGGTCAAGTATTTTGTGAATAAAAGAGATTGACATAAAACGTCATGGAGATGCTTAAATACTTTTATGAACCATATAAACATGGTAAAGCTCAATAAAAAGTTTGGGATTGCTAAACAACGAGTTTAACAAAAATAACAATAAATTTATAATTTAGAGGTTTAAATTTAATTACAAGGCTATATAAACTCAATTTTATAAGAGTTTGGCTAGCTATAAACAGCCAAGATTAAAAAAGCTATCAGCCTTAACTTTTTTTTATATATAAATTCTCAACTATTTCAATATTATTTTTTATATTTAGTTTTATATTTTTATATATAGAATATATCATTTTTGTTATTATATAAACAATTGGTATGTTATTTTTCAAATCAATTTTATGAATGATAGAGTTTCAGAATAGATTAAAGATACTTCCACTATATTTCATTACTATAACCAAGGGTTTGAGAAACCCGTGATTTTTTATCTTTCACTTTACATTATATTATTAAAAATAATACAAGATCATGGCTCGGTGTTTAACATATTATGGCATAATTAAGTCAAATTTTTGCGTTAGTTTATCTATCCCTTCCTATCAATATTAACATTTAAATAATAATAATAATTAATAAAAACAGCAGCAGCAGTAACAGCAGCAACAAATCAGCATGCAATAACAATGATTTTTTAGAATTGAACAAGAACGGGTGTGGACCAAGTGGCACAGTTAAGAATGTGACGTCAGAGTAGAAAAGAAGAACAAGAAATTTCAATAAACAATATAGAATAGAAAGATTGTTAGTTGTAAAGTGGAATGAGTGAGATAGCAAGAGATTTGTCAAAAAAAAGTTAAAAAAAGGAGAGGGAGAGGCTTGCTGATCAACTCTGCCACAGCCATCGCCGTAATATTCACGACCAGGCAAAGCTCCCGCGCCCGCCGCCTCTCCTCTTACCGCTGGTCCATCCCCTATCATACACTACAGAAAATCTCCCTACACCTGATATAGCTAGATCTCTCTTTCAACAGAATCCATCCCCTATTATAGGCTTGGCCTGTCCTGGTCATAGATTTAGTGCGTGTGACTTGAGGTTATTATTTTGATAGATTAATGTTTTATGTCTTAGGTTACTGGTCTGATCAAGGCAATAAAACTGGGGGTTTATTTTGATGCCTTGTAAAAAGTTCTCTTTTCTCTGGGTTTGTGAGAGATGGGACTAAACCTGAACAGATACAATCTGGTGTTTCTTTCTTGTTGGTCATTACTGGATATACTTACAGAATCCTTTTCTTGAAATCTCTCTATAGTCTCAGTTCCAGATTGAGACTTCTTCTTTGCGGGCTTTGTCTTTTCTTGACACCCGTACACACGTTTCTGTTTCTTACATAAAAAGAAGGTGATCTTTCTATTAACCTTATTTAGAAAAGGAGGGGGGTTACAAATCTTGGAGGATTTGAGCGAGGTTTGGTGGGATATTGAGCTCCTGATTTCGAATCTAGCGTGGCTTGTTCAATATTTATGACTATGGTTGTTTTTGGATAGCAGATACGCATGCACAAGTAAGTACAATCACCGTGGTTTTACACTGTGGACATTCGATTCTCAGAAGCCAAAAGCAGACACGTTTGGTTTGCTTTACTCACTTCTCTATATCTGAAGAAATTGCCATCCTTCTCTACAGTTTAGTCTCAAAACCTGCATGCACCAACAAAGCCAAAATAACCCAATTCATCTCTCAGCAAATATTTATCAGGCGCAAAATCAAGAAGAAACATAAAAGATTAGGTTTTTAGAGCGATGCAAAGAAAGATGCAGGGAGGGAGTGAGGATGTGAAGCCAAATCAAGAAAGAAGATTGAAATCGACTCAAGGAGATGATAAGCAGCAGCAGCCGCAAAAATGCCCTCGCTGTGAATCTCTGAATACCAAGTTTTGTTATTACAACAATTACAGTCTATCTCAGCCTCGATACTTTTGCAAGACTTGTAGAAGGTATTGGACTCTTGGTGGTACCATGAGGAATGTTCCTGTAGGAGGTGGTTGCCGAAAAGGAAAGCGCGCAAAAACATCATCTTCTAGTTCTGGCGAGGACTCGCGGTTACAGCAACAGCTACAGCAACAATCACAACTTTTGCAGCATAACTTGGCAAACCCGCAAAATATCCTTGCTACCACTAATTCAGGTAATTCTGTAAGTCCTGCTTCGAGGACCAAAGAATCAGGGAATTTGGTTTCACCTCCTCCTGGGATGTCTTCAATGGGGTCTTATTTTCCTGGTGATGGATTCTTGACTTCTTTAGAAGCAATTCAGTCCTTGAATAATAACCAACCACCAATACAGTCTTTCTCTTTTCAGCCTCTAAATCAACCTGTCAATCTTTGTGGTGATTTAGGAGATACTTCAAATTTGGGTCTTTTGCATGGTTTCAGTGCAGTTCCTGCTTTCGGGTCACAAAATCAACAGCAAAGGCAATTCTACCATGTGGATAATAGAGGTAATAAGAGCGTTGAACTTTCTTCTTATCCACATGATCAAGAGAGCTTGATTCAATCAAGCAGGCCAGCTGCCACATCCTCTCATCAACAGCAAAATTGGCATCGGGGTTTTATAAGCAATAGCAACCCTACTGTCTCTGATACTGTTTTGTGGAGCATAAGCACCAGCACCACCATAGGGCACCCTAACAGTAACATCAACACCGGTACTGCTGGCTCCGCATCCTTGAACCCAGATCAATGGCATCATGATCTGCCGGGAAATGGACCTCCATCATGATGTCTATATAGCTTGTTTAGCTATTCTTGTAGGTCTCCGTCAAGACTCCAATGAAACAGGCGGCATGACTCCAAGGCATTAATTCTTTGCTTTTTGTAAGCATGAAAACCAAAGGGTCTCTTTTTCTTGTTTCCCTTTACCTTGGCATAATGATAGTGGTATATGCATCATGGTTCATTACGGGACATAAATATCAAGACAGAATATAATTGTGATGTGGTGTAAATGGAAGAGCAGGGGCAGTAGCCTTTTATGCTTATATTACAGTGAATTTCTGCGTTGCTGTGTAGGAACCTTGATTAAAGATATAATATGCTTGTAAAAGCTTTTGTTTTCTCCTTTTTTTCTTGTGTGCACTAGCATCATTTTCCAACTTCCATTCAAAAGTGTGAGCTTGCTTTGTACTGCCTATTTAACTACGGTTATAGCGAGACTTCACAACATCAACACAAGATGGGAGACTAAAGGTGAAGAGTGCATGGGAGGTAGTGGGAGACTGGGAGCTGACGTCTCTGTGGAAGTTGCTAGACAAGACAGTTTGTTGTTGTGCATGTGGGGACTGACGATGTAAGATGCTTTAATCGATCATTCATGTTACTGTTCCAATTCCGAATGCCTTTAATTGACTCGCCCTTTACCTGTAGTGCTGTCTCTCTCTGACCAGCCCACCATTGTCAATTTATCATAAGAGCAAGCTGCGCGTAGTTATCTCTTCTTGCAAAATAAATAAAATAAAGCAAGAATCTACCGAGTTAATTTGATGATTGATCTTTAAGCAAAAATCTCGTCATTATACCTTATGTGAATTGATTTATAAATAATTGATTCCCTTTGAATTTAGCTTCTTGCATATTAGCCACTTTTCTTTTTTTTTGTGTGTTTTGCCCCATAAGCATCCTTGCAGTCAATGAGAACTATAAAGGCTTTTAAACAAGACGGAAAGCAAGGCTTTACCTTAAAGGGACAGTTAAATAATTTAGACAGTAGGCCTTTGGGATAGTATTTCTTCAGCTGACTTGGATAGATCTCTAGGATTAAGGACTTTAAACACAAAGGATCATAAAAACTATAGTCTTTGACAATAATTAACCATATTCATTTCAAGGGATGATAGATTGATCATCTTGGCTACTAAATTAAGGCCACTAAATTCAAATAGAAAGTTAAAATTGAATGCTCAAGGCTTTGTGAAAATATTCAATTCAACTTTCTAAAAGAAAATGTTTAATTCAAACTAGAGATCAGATTGGTGGTTATTTTATTTACTAATAGAAACTAAAAGATGCGAGGAAGATGCTTTTATTCATTAACAAAATGTTATGAATGAATTGCAATATTTTTTTCTCTTTTTTGATTTTTTAATTTTTTTACTCTAATTTCTTATTTTGTCCTTTCTTTCATACCTAGTTGTGTTTAATAATTTATGTTGTTTTATTTTTTATAAGGTTAACACAATATTAAAAAAATTCGAGTTAATTCTTGTTTTTACTAAAAAAAACAATTTTATTACTGATAAAAAATGAAAATAAAGGAAACTTTTCATGAAGCACATCTTTTAAAATTTCACATGCATTTGTTTTCATTTTCCTTTTTAGTCTTTAGTTGAAGCTTTTAAGTTTTGATCTTAATTTTTTTTTTGTTTATATTTCAATCTTTAAGATTGAAAAAGAAGTACAAGAGTCACTGAAAAATGATGAATAAGAGAGAGAAAACAATTAGTTAGCTAAATTTTATAAATAAATAAAATATTTGATGTCAATGTGTTTCTCTTGACAAGTGTTTATCAGTTTTTTAGGTGAGAAATGGTTTCTTTTTAACCCTGGCTTAATCCATACAAAATATTTAGATATTACTTTAATATTAAAAAAAAAACTTGCATTTGAAATAATAAGAGGTTTTTATTTAAAAAATTATGCTTACAATAAAAACATATATTTTCGTTAAGCCAATAGAAAGATGTATTAATAAAAAAATAAAGCACGCAGTGACTTTTCAGCAGTCATATGCCATTGTGAAGTAGTGCTACTGGCTAAAAATATTCAATCTTTAGTTAGCTCCCTTTTTCGATACTCTTAGAACTCGCCAGGGATGGGAAGTTCAGAAATGAGAACCAACTCACCAGGGATGGGAAGTTCAGAAATGAGAACCATCAAATTCGAATTCCACATTGTAAATCTATCCAAGAAAAAAAACACAGACTTTTGTCTCTCGAGACTTAATTTGTTGGCAGAGAGAGAGAGAGAGGAGAATGGAGAGGTAGCGAGGCAAGCACTCCTCGGCACTTGACATGCATATCTCTCGAAACAAACAAACAAAAATGCTTAACAAGTATTTTAAACTCGGCTATGGTTAAAGAATGTTTGGTGGGAGGTGGGGGCGTGGAGGTTGGGGCTGTGGTTTCCGAGTAAAGCAAATCTTTGGTCTGCCATGGAGAGATCTGAGTCCAGAGAAATGACACCTCCCTCTCGGATATCTCCATCACTACTTTTGCCGTACACCACACTCATTTTACTTTGCAGAGCTCACGCCATGGCGCAGGAATGCCATCTTAAAGAACATACAGGCATCTGCTCGCTCCTTCAAATCTTGGAGGAAAGGCTATTTTTAGAGGCTGCTTGTCTTTGTTTTTTTTTTTTAAAAAAAATATTATTTTAAATTATCTTGATGGGTTATTATTAAAAATAAATTAAAAAAATAAAAAATATGTTATTTTATAAGTTCAACGAAGAGCGAGTTGTTCCTTTCAAGGCTGCTTCTTTGGTAAAGATTTAAGACCTCCTTTTATGGGATTAATACACTTCATTAGATTCGATATTTGAATGACATGATTAAACCTGCAATAATCAAGTTTATATTTGCAAAGAGTGTAACTCAACTGAGGACATGTTTTTAATTGTAATCTATCTGAGTTTTTAATTTTTTTTATGTTTTTTAATTATTTTGATATGAAAAATAAATTGTAAAATATAAAAAAATTTAGTTTAATTTATTTTAAAACAAATGAACTTTAAAAAGCAAACTCGTTAACATACCCTTATATTTATGTTATTTTCTTTTCTAAAAATTAGGG
Source organism: Populus euphratica (assembly GCF_000495115.2). Classification (NCBI taxonomy): domain Eukaryota; kingdom Viridiplantae; phylum Streptophyta; class Magnoliopsida; order Malpighiales; family Salicaceae; genus Populus; species Populus euphratica. The sequence goes on along the minus strand of NW_011499874.1, from coordinate 997,023 downwards.
CTGGAGCATCTTAATTTGTAACAAAATTAGATAAAAAAAGTAATTTATAATTTTTTATGCTTAATTTGAAACTGTGATAGGATAATATAAAGCTATTTACAAAATCTCCCTATTGCTTAACTTTTGCATCTGAGATAACGTTTTAATGTGATATTTATGCAAAGTTAAAGTTAATATGATATTATACGAAAAAAAAAGGTTATCCCATGAAGAAAACACTACCCAGAGGCCTCGTGCCATGATGCCTTTCAGAGATTATTTAGAGGGACGATTGTGATTATTTTTTAAATAATTTTTTATATTAAAATATATATTATTAATATTTTTTATTTTTTAAAAATTATTTTGATATTAGCATGTCAAAATAATTTAAAAATATTTAAAATATATTAATTTAAGACAAATAAAAAAATTATTTTTTTTTAAATTAGTATATGAGGTATTAAGCTATTCACATTCATAAACTCCTCCCATTTTCCTTTGTAAAAATATTCACTCCAGTCCAATTTCCATGAAATTCTATTTTTATAAACAAAATAACTAAGTTAACTGGATTTGGTTTCACTATTTTTATAAACAGCGAACCCCCTGGCCGGTAGTTTTTTTTCATCTTTTCATTTCCTTTTTTTTTTCTTTTTCTTTTTTTGGTATTATCATTTAACAATTACTTAATTTTGAATTTGTTTCTAAATTTTATTTTAATTTATTTTTTTATAAAGTTATTGAAATCTCAAAATAAATATCCTAATATTTGAATCATACTTATTTTTTCAATGTCTATTTTGGTTTATTTTTACTATTGAATAATTATGTAAAATAATAAAAAATTATTAAATCTAATGGATTTCATCACTTAATTCAAGGATTTTATATATTATATCATGAAATTTAACTCGATTTAATACAGTATCCAAGTAGAATTTAAATTTATCAAGTTAATCATATCAATATAAATATTAATATATTGGGATATATTTAATAATATTATTAAATAATGTGTATTTTTTTTAATGTTAAAAACGGCTTTGATTTCATCTGCAACATAGAGCGATACTGTAAACTAGTCCTGTTGAGGAAACAGTTGCCATCCCCATGTGGTAAATATAGATCTCCATCCTCCGAAGGGAAACAAAATTGGCCTTTCAAAGATCAATGCTTAGTTTGGTTACCGATGTTTAATTTTCATAAACAATTTACAATAAGGATAATAACTAAAGTTAAAGACTCTTTTGAGTCAAAAGCTGAAAAGGCAATTCAACTCAATTCAAAGTCGACCGACCAGACAAAATGAATTTTTTAATGAGCAGCTACTGATCTGCCACCATGCATGGCTAGGCATTAAGATCTCTGCTTGGAATTATGATTAAACCGTGCTTTAGAAATTTTTTGATTTTATTTCAGTAATAAATTATTATTCTTAAATTATTTTGATGGGTTACTATTAAAAATAAATTTTAAAAAATAAAAAAATATATTATTTTAAATATATTTCTTGAAAGGATATTTTAAGATATAATCACAGCCTCGCTTTCACACACTCCTCGTCGGGATGATAATGAAGTGCATAGACGATAAGAATTTGGATGCCTTGTATCAATCTGATTTGACATGACCTGATTTGCATCTTGGCCACTGCAGTCTCATGTGCAAACAATACGAGTTTGGTCATAACAAGCCACGGCGACCTGAGCGTCCAATTAAAATAATACGAGATTTACGGGAATGTAATTGAAATTTAAAATTTATATAAGTTCATATTATTTTATATTTAATTTTTATTAAATAAATAAAAATAATAAATTTTTAATTCATAACCTATTAATTATCAAAACTCTAATATCATATTCAAAAACTAATTTAATATAAATAATTAAACTATTAATAAAAATCTCAAATACAATTTATATTATTCTCTCTTAACCTCTGCCTTTCTCGAAAACACCCCTTGAAACGTATGAAACATTTGAGAGCGGGGATTGTGTTCTGTTTTGTTCGAAATTTGAAAAACATGTAGTTAATCGATATATTATAATTTTGTATAACTTTAACAATTTTCTCCATTATTTTTTTATTTACACAATCAAAGATACTTTTAAGTGATTTTATTTCAAATTCCTTTTTTTATACTATTATTTTTATTGAAATGATAGTTCTATATATATTATCATCCTAATCAATTTTTTTAATTTAAAAACCACTATCATGAAAAACATTTACACATATCATATGAGTTTAGGAAGTCATAAATCACTTGATATAAATTAATATAAATCAAGTATATTTTTTAGAATTTTTTTATGCTATAATACTTATTAGAACCTATTTAGAGATATACATCGATTCATGTTTTTAAAAATTTTGATTTTTTACTAAAAATTAATTTTTTATTTATTTTAGATAGTTTTAATGTGTTGATCTAAAAATAATTTTAAAAAATAAAAAAAAATATTTAATATATTTTAACATAAAAATACTTTTAAAAACAATCACAATCACACCTCAACACCTCAATTTTATATCTCAAGGGCACAATAATAAATAAAACCAAGTATCACTGATCTTCTTTAAACATTCATAAGCAAAATACATTAAATATTTACTAACACAGCATGAAAAAAACTAGTGCAGTACATGGCAACAACCACATCATAACACAACACAGCAGTATCAAATATTTTCTCAACTTTAAAATCAAGTGCTTATTTAGTATTGCTATGCTTTTAAAGCATGCCAGCTTTTGGTCTTAAAGCAATGCGTTGGCTGATACCTGCTCTGCTTTGAAAGTAAAATAAATGTCACTTTAAAAAAACTATTTATCTTTTCAAACAAAGCAGGGCACCCCCTTCTTTTATTCGAAAGCACAACTACTTGTCAGGGGTTGTTTTTGTTTTTGTTTTCAATTTAAATAACCACTTTTTTTTGTTTTTTTGTTTTTTGTAATTACATGTATTGAAGAAGCTAGTGTTCGTAATGCCTTAAAATATTCAAATAAATTGAAAATAAGATTTATATGTTGAATAATTAATTAATTTTTTAATTTTAATAGTTTGATTAATTCTTCCTAACTAAGTGGCTGAAGGCAGTTACATGGCACCTGCAGATAGTTTTCTTTAGTAAATTTAAGGACTCACTAATGAATAAATCAATTAATTTTCAAGAGAAAATACAAAAATATTACATAAAAATACTCTAAAAATAATTATGTAGTAGATAATAGAGATTTTAAATATTTTTTAATTGAAAAATTTATTATTTATTTATAACTCATGTGTTTCTTTGTAAAAATAAGAAGCTTTATAAAGATAAGAAGCTAAAATGTAATGCTAGTTTGATAATTTTAATGAAAAAAATATTTATGACACACGTATCAATATTAATAAAAAATAATTTTTATATAATATTATTAATAATAAAAAATATATTAAATTTTTAGATGATTTTGTACACCTAACCAAGGGCGGAGCCAAAAAAATAAAACATGGAGGCAAAATTAGAATAAATATTTTAGAAGGGTCAAGATTTCAATTCTTTTACTATGTACGCTGAAGCTATAAACATTATTAAGGAAGGTGTTGGAAAAAACATTTCCTTGCAGGGGTTAGGATTCCTGCTAGCCTCCTATCTCCTCCACTACATCTAAGAATGTAAAAAAACTAGGATTCAAAATATAGTTATGTTCATTGCACTAAACTCTTTTTCTCTAAGTTGAATAAAAAAAATTGGTTTGTTCTCTTGGCTAAGTTTAGGAGAGTTTGATCCTTTCTCTAGCTGAATCCAAGGAGATGCGTCTTTCTCTTGATTTAGCCCAAAAAAATGATTTTTTGAGGGTGTTCTTGGAGTTCATTAAATCTATGTTTATTACGTGATTGAATTTTAAAATCTTTTATTATTAAATACAACATTGATTTTATTACAGTAATACGTGTCTAGTTTTTCAAACTTAAAATCACTCTAGCGTTATATAATTTTAAAAAGTCACTCATCACTTAATATAGATAAAATATATATTTTTAATATATTATTGTACTTGTTAGTCATTTTACATCTCAAAAACATAAAATAAATAAATTTAACCAAGCATATTTAGTTGAATATTTATAAGTACAACATAATAACTAGTTACCAAAGCATCACAACATAACAACCACAAAACAATAATACCAACATATCATAAGTTTGGTGACTTGTGAGGATTGATATCTAATTTCTTTGATTTTATGAGTATACTAATTAGATATATGAGAATTATACCTTCAAGATTTAGATCCTCTCATGTCTATGCGATTATTGAATTGAAATTGAATAGACATATGATTTCATGCATGATTGAAAAAATGTTATCATTTTAACTTTTTTATTCTTTTATTTTTTCTCACCAAATCTAGATCATGGAATTTAAAATCAATGATTAAATGTAGAACATAATCGTTTTTGTTCCCAGGGGAACATGATAGGGTCCAAATCTATATCCTCCAGATCACCCAAGGATCCTCAAGAATAAATAAATAAATAAAAGAGCACTATAAATTATGCTATGATGATTTCTTAAGCATAATGCATGATAAATCTATGATAAAAATGAATTTTATTCTAGATAAAGATTAATAATATAATTATAAAGGCTTTTATTGATTAAATTATGAAGCAATTAATGTCACTATACATATTAGGTAAAGGTGGTATGGTTAGGGAGATTAAAGGAGAAGGACCAACAAACATCTACATGGGCATAATAATACTACAAGTCTCCGTACTATCGGTTTTTGATAAAAGCACTCCTGTGATTACTAAGTGTGCAATTGGGTCCTTTATGGCTCTATTTAGCCCCCGCGAGCGCAGCTCAAACAGAAATTTGTTAAAATTTATTTTATTGAGTTATTTTTTAATTATTTTCATATGCTTGTATTGAAAATAAAATTTTAAAAATTAAAAAAATATTATTTTAATATATCTATAAGAAAAAAAACTTAGAAAAGAAATTAGTATCACACTTTTAATTTTTTTAAAAGAGGCGATACATGTCAGCTTTTTTATTCTTCTTGACTTCAGGAAAAAAAAAGAAGAAGATCAAGATTCTGAAAAAAAATATTAAAAATTTAGAATAAAATGGACTTCAGGAAAAAAAGAAAAAAGAAAATCAAGATTCTGAAAAAAAAATATTAAAAATTTAGAATAAAATTTTTAAATGTTTTTACCAACTTTTAGCTAGATTGTTTTTCCAATTTCTTTATTTACATTGGATTTTTCTGTACTTTGTTTTAAAAAGACATTTTTCTTAAATAAAATTATTATCATTTTGATGTTAATTTGTTTTATTAATTTATGCGATATCTTATCATTTTTTTCTTTTTAATAATTCTTAATTTTTTAGCTATTTTTTTATTTGAAAAGGTGTTTTTATTTTTACTTTGTTTTTTACTTCATCAAAGGATGAAATTATCAATTTATTGATGATACATGCTTGATTTAATTAATTAATTAATTTTTTAATAAACAAAGTTTTCTAATTTAGTTTTTCATACAAATTCTGATTTTATATCTTTGAGATTTCATAATTCTTACATTTCGACATAAAATATATTCCTTTCCTAACATTTTTCTTTGGATTTTGAAAATTAAGTAAAAACTTAGCCAAGAAAATAAAAGGTAAAAATAATCCAGCATAAATTATTAAAAAATTAACAAAAACTTTTTTTCTTGTTTTTCTTGTCTTCTTAAAACAAATTAAAAAAATAAAATGAAAATTTAAAAATCATAAAATAGTTTATATCACTAAATAAATAAAGATTTCACAAAAAGTTCTAACAAACTTTGTTATATTTTTCCTAATTTTTTATTTTATCCTTGGATATTTAATCAATTTTTTAATGAAACTATAACTAATAAAAAGTTGACATGTGTCCCAAGTCCGTCAAAATTAACTGAAAAATAATTAGATAGAGTATAAAAGGAGTTATCTTTATACTAACTCAGTTACCTAAATTGAAACAACAAAAATGTAAAAGCATGTCAATCGTCATGGAACCTATGAGGTTAGTACAGTACCTCTTTTCTTTTCTGGCTGCCTTTTCTTTTGAATGAATGACTGCTTCACCTGATAACATGCACGGCTGCTGGCTGAAGTGATTGTTTTTGCGGTGAAAATCACGTTTTATAAAAAAAAAAATTAAAAATTGTTCTTTATTGTTCTTTGTTTTCTTCTATTTTGATGCATATTAAAAATATTTTTTAAAAAATATTATTTTCATATATATTATTATTATTATTATGTGTTTTGCTGAAAGTACTACTACACTGACAATTACAAACACTATCTTCATGTCAGGTATCAATAGCATGGGAAGGAAGGAGAGCTGGGAATTTTGCCAATCCATTTCTAGTTACTACGTACGTCACCATCTCCTTGTCGATCTCCCACTTGTTTTTTAGAAGCCCTATATTCATATCAGCTCATGACTTCACTGGAGTAGGAATCCAGGCACTCTTTCCCTCTCTGAAATATTTCATTAATTTCTTTTCTTTTTTTATATTTATGTCCTGATTTGCCCAGATCAAAGTTAGAGTGGGAGAACACGGTAGTGCTACTCTGCGTCCTCTTGATTTGGCTGTAAATTGCTTATCAGTGAAGCAAGAGGAGGGGTCCTGTTAATATCACTCCGTGCTTGTTAATGTTGGACGCTTTATTATTATTGCTATTTTTTTTTAATATTTACTGATTCATTTATTTTTTCCCATTCCATTTGTGTAGTTTCCATGTTGTTGCTCATAATCAGTTAAGTCCCATTGAAGTTTTAGATTGTTAATTGTTGTTTCTTTTTTCTTTCCTATTTTTAATGCTTAATGCCCTCTTTTGAATATGAATGCAATTTCAAATTCTTTGATTCACATCAATGGAGTTGTCAGTTTGTTTTTTTTGGGTGATATGTTATGTATTTCTAGTATCTGACTTGTAAGAATTCAAGTGCATGGAGTATATTCCTTGGCTTTTGTTTTTCATTATCTTGTCTCTTTGTTCCTCTCATTTTCATGAGCCTCAAAATCATGTGTGAATCGTGAAGGGTCCAGCATGGTTTCATGCCATGTTTCATTGTTTCTTAAGGTCTTGGGAGAAAGCTTCAGATTTGATCATGGGCTCGTTGTTGAGACTTCCAATTGTATGCTTTTTGAATGCTGTGTGCCATTTTAGTCCTTGCTTTTTATCAATGTAAGATTGGCTCAGGTTAGGGACCTTTATTTATTCAAGATTCTTGGGTGGTTTTTGGTTTCTGGGGTTTTCTCCAGCTTCTTTCATAGTTAGTTTCCTTTGAAAAGGACCTTTGTTCGATATTAGCTGTCATGCTAGACACATTAGTGCTTTGGGGATGGTTTTTTTTCATGTGTCTATTGCTTTCTTTACCTTGGTGTGCGATGCGCAAGTGTTTTTCCTATCTCTCGCGAGGGAAATCTTTCATGGATCTTCCGCGTGTTGTTTCTGTTCTGTCTTGCATACTGATTCAGTTTCCTTTTCATTTTCTGTGATGTTTGCCATCCTGTTGACAAACCTTGACGGTCGGTAATGTTCCTGATGTTGTTTTGCACCGTTACCGTGCTTGTTTATGGTCTTTAGCTTGTACCATCGCTGCTCATGTTGTTCTGGCCTCCAATCTCGAGTGTTTTTTTAATGATTTTGCCGTTGTTTCCGCCAGTGCACGATGCCTTTCACTAACAAACAAATGTACTCTGCTGTTTATTTCATCACCAACTAATTCAGGTATCTTTCTTATTTTAGTTACTCTGCGATGCCGTGATTGATGACCAATTTACTCTGCGACGGTCTGCTCACTGTTTTATTTCGTTCTTGTATCACTTGGATAAATTCATGCACCATGGTTTGGTGCTCCCATAATTGGTTTTATTAAAGGAATGGACAGCACGCTTCTATGAAGTCTACTTGAAAGGAACTGTGAGTATACATAGTCATGTCTGCATTGGTAATACGTAAGCGAAGAAGAGAGAGGGGGTAAGAGCTGCAATGAAGATAAAGTGTCACCTAGGCAAATAGATGGGTTGGGTTAGGTTAGAATCTGTGTATGTGACCTGAAGAAAAAAATTAAATTGTTGAGATTGGCATTGAAATGAAGATAATACAGGCTCCGTGTACAGAAAAAGTAACATGAGAAAGTTCAAGAGATGATAATTGCTACTAGAAACCATGATATATTAGTTAAAAACAACAAAATATGGAGCTAAAGTATGAAAGAGATGGGAACATGAATGAACATGTACTGGAAAATCAGGATGGAAAATAAGGGATGTCGAGGTTTTATGATTCCAAAAACCATTGTATTTTATTTTCATTTATGTTTTGTCTAACCCTTCCCATCTTCTCCAGCTTTTAGCAACTCAGAGGCACACTACCTATCTTTCAAGCATGACATCTTCATTCCCAAATCTCAAGCTTACATGTACTTTTCCGCAGAATCGCTTGAGCTATAGCGTGCAAGTTGTGGAAAAACAAGGATCACTCCTCTCTGAAGATGACTATTCCAGCTTTCCACATGGTTTTAAAACTCAGGCTAGCTGACTAGGCCGAAACTAAATTGGGTTTAAAAAAATAGAGAAAGACAAACTTGGGTTACTCGGTTAAAAACCCAAGTTGATATAATGATAAATTTGATCTGGCAAGACTTTGTAACCCATTGACTATTTATTTTTTAACAAAAATAACATTGTTTTGTTTTTTTTTTAAATGATGATGTCCTAGTGTGAATTCTTCAAAATTTGTGATTCAGATCTTGATCCGAGTCGATCACATAATACTATGGTTTGACTTTGGATTTTGGTACTTGCAGATTTTTCCAGAGTCCTTTCTTGTTAAATTTTGGATTTTGGTCCATTCGGTTTTGTCTGGACAAGTCCTTGTAACAAAATACACTTTCATATTATAGCTCACGGGCTGGTCTTATGCTATGCAGTTTGTATCATTTGTCACCAAAAATGTTTAGCCTGGTTTATTTATTTTGCTACACAGAACTCGCTTTTTATGTATTAGCCTTATTAATGTTGTTGAAGTAGATGCGTTCGCAGCATTTGTTCAACCAAGCGCAGGCACTGATACTAGCTTATTACCATCGGAGATGGCGAGAGAGGGAGGCAGAGCATGGTTGTTTTTGGGTGGCAGATACGCGGGCACAAGGTAAGCACAATTACCTTGTTATTGTGCTGACATTAAATTCTTGGTGGCCAAAAGTAGGCACGCTTAGTTTCATTCACTTGTCTACACATCAACCCTCTACAGGTTGTCTCCTCGAAACCAAATGCATGCACCGACAAAGAAAAACAACACTTTCCATCCCTCGTCATATTTTAGCAAAATCCAAAAGCAGAAAAATGATTTCATTTTTAGCGTTGTGCAAAGAGAGATGCAGCAAGATAGAGGAGTGAGTGAAGATGTGGGAGCCAAATTAAGAAGGGAGATTGAAGCCGACGCAGGGAGATGATCAACAGCGTGGCATCCACAGAAGTGCCAGTCGCTGTCTGTCTGAATACTTTGGTTTTTGGTTCTGAGGTTTGTTTGAAATAATGTGATATAATGTAATCGGTAATGGAAACTGTAATAGTTATCAAAATACTGAGAATTAAATTTGCCATAAAAACCAAGTAAAAGAAAATAATTAATGATTAGATTGAAAAATAAAATAAATTAAGAAAAGAATAACAAAACAAAATGGTGATTAAAATTTGATAAAGAAATGAAATGAAATAAAATGATGAAGGATAAAATAAAAAAAATAAAAAATAACAATTAAAAAAAAGAGCTAAATTTATATAAAAAAAAGTTAAAAGAAATAAAATGATGGATGAAATTGATCAAGAAAAAATAAAACACACAAAAAAAAGCAAACAAACAAATAATAAATATACTAGAACGCATGAGAGATTTATTGTAACCCTCCACGTGTTTTCCTATTCAACACTACAATGTAGTGGTTATTTTGTCATTTCTGTTAAAAAATAAATGCCTTAGGTTAAGGGTATTTTGTTATTTTTACTGGGTTTATAAATCATTATTAATATGTTTGAGGGTATTTTTATCCATTAAATGTTGTATAAACAATAAAATAATCAAAATATCTCATTGAGTAAAAATCATAAGTGGTGTTGTGTTGGGGTATTTAGATATTTTTTTTTATACATAATAGAATTACATATTTATGCTTGGATGGAAGATATTTAATTTATTATTATCTGGAGTGTTTTAATTTTTTAATCTCAATTTGGTTGATGGTAATTACTTAATTTATTATTAAAATATTAATTTTTTATTTAAAAATTATTGGAGCATTAAAACCACCGTATACTTTGGATGAGATGTACAATGGTTTAAGGTTGTCAAAATTGTTCATTCATTATCTTAGATTATTCCTTGTTGTCTCTCACATTTTGAGTTTTGATTGCTTTTTTTTTTTTTTTGTTGAATTTTTTTTTGTTTTCAATTTAACCATTGATTCTTATTTGTATATATAAGGTATTTTAATTCAATCTTTTTATTTTTAATTTCTTAATTTTTTATGAAAGTTTTTACTGCTCGCAATTTGATTATCAAATCAAGTTATGATTTTTATTTTTTCAATGATAATAGTGATTTCAATTTGACCCCTTTTTTATTTATTTTTTTTTCTTGGTTTTTTTGTCAATTTTTTTTTAGTTTTTAATTTTATCATTCAAATCAAGTTCATGATTTTTATTTTTTCAATACTAATAATAATTATAATGTTAGTTATAACAACAACAACAATAATGATGATGATAAAGATAATGATAATAGTCATAATAATAATAGTAATAGTGATTATATTGTTTATTAATAATAGTAGTTATTGTGATATTGATCTTTATTTTTTAAATTTTTTTGGTATGATTAGAATATGTTTTTTCACTTTCATCCTTTAAATTGAATATAGATGGTATAAATTATCCTTAAATGATTTTTTTTTGTTTCCTTCTATTAAAGTAGTTTGTTTTTTTCTTAATTCATTTCAAACAATATGTATACATACATGTTTGGATTAAATAAATATAATCCAAAATATGTTTTGATCTAAGAAGATATTAATTTAATTTTTAATACTTTTGTACACAAATTTTTAGAATTAATTCTTCTTTTCATTTTTTTCATTCCTTCATTTCCTTCATTTTATAATGTAATTTTCCTGGTATACAAAAACAAAAAACTTATGTCGATGTATATCTAGAGACATAACGAAGAAATATTTTGTAAGGGAAATTCATTGTAATTTACCAATATAATTTTTTTATTAATATTTTTATTTATATTTATTAATTTTCAGATAATACATATATAGCTGGTAGTATATTTGTCAATTTTTTCTGATCAATAAACATCTTTCATATGTATATAATGAATTCATTATATTTCTATTTAAATACAAAAAAAAATGTTACAAATAAAAAAAATCATATAACTAACATCATATTTAAACAAGCAAGATCACCACACAAAATATTAATATGATAAAATATTATTGGTCTACAGATAATTCAACTAATCAAAATCAGACCATCCTAGTATTGCAATAGCATTATTAAATAATATAGGTAAAAAGAGATCATGGAGTTATGGAGAAACATATTGTATTTACAGTGACTTTGACTTCGATCGATGATAAATGGATTTGACCATGAAATTCATAGTAGATGATGGACTTTGTGTGATTCAAGAATCTATTATTAATTTGAATATAAACAAAATACAACAACCGCCCAAGCGAGGGCTTTAATATTTTAGTATTTTTTTTATTAGAGTTAGAGTTGAGTTATATATTAGTATTGACATAAATTTTGTATTATGACATGCAAAAACAAACAAATATCTTACTTTTATATAGCGTAGAAGTTTTTTTAATTTTGTCATAGAATTCTTTTTAAAGTAAGACAAAATATTTAATATTTACTAATAAAGTCCTCTTAATAAATGTTATAAATCTTAAAAATATAAACATATTTTTATTATTGTATAACTAAATAAAAAATATATTTCAAATAAAAACATTAAACACAAATGAACTTATAATTTAAGTGAAAGGTTTGTATAAGCAACTATCTAGTTATAGTATAAAAATAAAAGACGTTGGGAAAAGTAGCAGTACCTATGCACTTTTTTTATTTATTATTATTATGTTTCCATCACTGAACTTTTGTTTCTTTGATTTTAACCTTTTATTTTATGTTTATGGTATTTCATGTGCTTATATTTCCTCATCTTGACATGTTTTGAGTATTCGAGCTGTTTAAAATGATTTTAGAATTTAATTATAGGCCGATTTAATTGAATTTAACTAAGATTGGTAAAATAAAACACAAATAAATAAGATTGATCCAAATTGAATACCAAACAAAAAAAGTGGGTGTTACTCAAAAACGCATGAATATATTAAATTTGGTAAAAAAATTATCCTTTAACTCATTTTTGTTCCCTTTAGTTTTAGTAATTGATGTTCCAATCCCTAAATTTGATAGAAAAGAGAGAAATTCAATAGAAAATAAAAGAATAGAAAGAAAACGGTCAGTTGTCTATATTTTAATAATAAAAATATCAATATTGATATCATAAGTTTCAATTGTCAAGAGAAGTGTCATTGAGATACTTTTTTATATCCATCGTCTTATTGAAAAGAATAAATAGGGACTTGAGATTTATTTTATTCATGTTATTTTTTTAACAAATTACAGGGTGATTCGAAGTTATAAATGAATTTATTGATCCTCAAATTTTTATAGGCGAAAAAAAGTTAAAAAAGAGTTTATTTGAATCAAAGAAATCAAAACCCAACTTTTACCACTTTAGATAACTAAAATTTATGTAAGTATGCAATATGCTGTCTAATTTATTAATTAACAAAATCTAGACTGGGTGATAAAAAAAAAATTGAGCTATCAATAGAGCTAGGAGTGTTGGCCCATCCGAATCTAGACATCTGGGCTTGTTTTAAATAATTTATTATTATTGTTATTATTATTATTTTAAATATTTATTAAAATTGATCATAATAAAATAATTAAAATTATATTTGAGATATTATTCTATTTAATAGCATTCAATTTTACCTTTATTTTTAAATACGATTTTTTTTTTTTATAATACTAGTAATCATCTCTAATTATTATTTTTTTTATAATACTAGTAATCATCTCTTTAATTGTTTTATATGTACCTATTATGCAATTTTCTTTTAATTTCTATTCATGAATACTCTATGAAATTAAATTTATATTTTTTTATTAGTTCTTAAAATATTTTTTAAAGATTAATTATCCAATTATTTCTTTAATTGCATACAAAATCTCAAGATATGATTTTCAATGTGTTTCTTTTATTAAAACTTGATTTTCATATCATGCTAATTTTTCTTATTTTAAATACAATGCTTATGATAAAAAATAGGTTTTTTTCTTTAAAAAATAAATGCATTGATAAGAAAATATAGTTTAGATAGAAGATATATACTTTTCCTAGTTATTTTGAATTATTTAGATTTTTGCAATTTATTTTTATTTAAAACACAATGCTTCTGACAAAAAAAAAAGTTTCTTTCTTTAAAAAAAGGAAATGAATTGATAAAAACTGTAGTTTAGATAGAAGATATATATTTTTCCTAATTGTTTTAAATTATTAAATGTTTTGCAAAAAAAATATTTTAATTTCCTTTACTTGTGATTCAAAAAACAATGCCACTACTAAAAAAATGTAAAATTTTGTTTAATAAAACATTTTTTAAGATTTTAAATTGTAGCCTTTTCTATTTTTTTTCCTTCTGATTGCTTGAAGAAATATGTTGCTAAAAAAATCATTTTATTGCATAATCATAAAGACAAATTAAAAAAAAAAACATTTCTTCTATAATTTTATTTGTTGTCTTTTCCATGAAAGTGTATTTCTTTTACTATCATATTATTAAATAAAAAATAAATTTAAAAAGTTTTTCGAGAAAAATTAACTAGTTATTATACAAGAAACTATAAAAAGTTGATATTTCACTATAGTCCATCTCATAAAATATTATGAATTGCACTGTTTATTTTGATTAATGAAATTTATTTTCTTGTCATCAAACTTGGAAACCTTTCAATTGCATCCTCCTAAGGTACATTACTATGGTTTTTTCTATTTATATTTATTTTAATTCAAGTTATATCTCATGTTTATGTTTTTATTGGTAATTGAGAGTTGGTTAGGTTTCAATTTTGCCAAATCAAGATTTATTTTGGACTAAAAATAGAAATTACAAAAAAATAGGGATTACATTTGACAAAGAACAACAAAACAATCTCCTTATAGAGTTCGCACATGAAACTTTAGTTTTATACTAAAAGTTTTTATTTTTCTATCATTTGATTCCTATTTTTTTTAAATTAACATTTCAAGACCAAATTTATTTTCTTTACATTTTAGTATTTGGAATTGGGATTAAAAACATAAATTAAAAAAACAATGATTGCATTTGACAAAAAACAACAAAAAAAGCCTCAAGTAGATTTTGAGCACAAGAATATAGTCCGATCCTAAAAGTTTCTATTTTTCTATTATTTGGTCCCTTTTTTAAAAAAATTAATATTTTAACATCAAATTTTATTTTCTTCATGTTTTAGTACTTGTATATTAAGAGACAAGAGAGAATTTGTTGAAATTTTTAATGAGAGAGAAAGTGCTTGAATGACAACAATTTTAACCATAAAAAATATTAATTTTTTTGTTTGTGTTAATTTGTTTGTCTTCTCCAAAGGAATTTAATAGAAATAATGTTTTTCTATAACCATGTCAAAAAAACTAAATTATCCATTTAGAATTTTGGAGTGATTAGAAAATGTGTTGGAGGTTGATAATGACTTTATCAAGATCTTTTTAGTGTTTTTAAGATATTTTCAAGTAAAAACAAGTTAAAAAATAAGTTTATAAAATTCAAAAACCTATAATATGATTTTATGGTAACTGGAGATGATAAAAAAATAGTTTAAGAGGCAACTTGTCACATGTTTAGAAAAAAACGAAGCAAATATGTTATTTATTTCAAAAAAAAAAAAACATGGCCAAGCATGTGAATTTGGGTTTCTAGTTCTCAATATGCCTTGACTTTTTGATAATTGCTAGAGCGTATAGACCTCACTTTAATATTTTTTTTAATTGATTCTCTTCTATCAAATTTTGCTTAATACCATTTCTTTTATTTTCTTAAACTATTTAGTTAAATGTTTTAAATAGTGATTAATATTTTTAAATATTTTTTAATTTTATAATGCTTTGAAAAAAATATTGTAATTTATCTATATATTTTTGTATAAGTGAGTTTTTTTTTATGATACACTTATGAAAAAAAATTGTTAGTTATTAAGAACAAGAATTAACTTCTGAAATAAAATAAATGAGAAAATATAAAATAAAATGATTAAAAAATTTGTGCTTATGTCTATCTTTTCCTTTTAATATGAAGACTAACTTCTTATTTTATTATTGTTAAAAACGTTAAAGAATGTGGGGTCCATGTGATCGCAGGGAAGTTAGCTTCATTTGCATAGTCGGCAGTGTGAAGAGATACAGTGATGCCTTCACCACGGCCATATCTTCTGCTTCCTCATCCCCATTGTGGTTCAATTACAGCGTCTACACCTAAGCAAGGGAGTGACTATTTATTTGCGAAGCTGCAAGAACATAGACTCAATTTAATGCTTAAAGGTAAGAACAAATATTTCATTTTGTTATTTTTATTCTGTTATATTTAATTTATGAGATTAAATATTATCTTTAGTATAAAAAATTAAATATCATCTTTAATAAAAAAATATTAAATATTTAAGGCTTTTTGGTAAGAATACATATTTCCTTTAGTTATTTCTATTTTATTCTATTTAATTTAAGAGATTAAATAATATCTTTAATTATTTTATTTTTCTTATTTAATCTAATAAATTAAGTATTATCTTTAATAATATTTTTTATTAAATAATTAGAGTGTGATTGGTTTATTTTTTATTTCTTGATTTTATGATAATAGTTTTCTTATTTAATCTAATAAATTAAGTATTATCTTTAATAATATTTTTTATTAAATAATTAGAGTGTGATTGGTTTATTTTTTATTTCTTGATTTTATGATAATATTTTTCTTATTTAATTTTAAAAAATAAATATTATCTTTAATAATTAAATCTATGGAATATCACTTAAAAAATAAATTATAACTCTAATAATTATTTTTTGAAAAACAAAAGGCCAACAATCACTAACATATTTTATTAAAATCACTTTAGTTTTTTTTTTGAAAATATTGAAAATTGATTTTTGTTTTTTTACATTAAAATAAAAAAATTAGAATAATATTTTTATATTTTATTGCAAACTCGATATTTTAAAACAAAAATGAAAAATATGTGATATTAACTTCTTTTTTTTATAAATTAAGTTTTTTAATTAAAAGTGATGGGAATTTGTTCGTAATAACAAAATGCATGCACAATCATGCACATTTAACTTTCTTTTCAAATTTGAAAGTTATATTTCATTTATTTTGTTAATAATAAAGAACATCATTTTGTTTTCTAATAAAATAATTATAAATTTAAGATTCAAGTTTGATTATCATATAATAGCAAATTTAATCTAGTGTTTCTCTGAAAATACAATAAAAATTATTTTTTAAAATATATTTTTAATATCAATACATTAAAATTATTTAATCACACAAAAAAAATTAATAATTCTTCAACTGTAATTTAAAAATAAAAATAAATTAAAATTTTTCATAAAAAAATCCGTATCACAATCCCAAGCAACCAATTGAAATCCTAGTCGTAGCGCAGCGCGGTTGTAAGGCTGGAGGAATCTATAACATATATGTGCGAGTTATGGTGCCTGTTATCGCAGTAGATCATGTACTGTAATCCTCACGCCACGTGTTGCAATCCGAAAGTAGAGTCCACCTATCAGGTTCCTTTGCTAGAATGAAATGGGACCCAGCTAATAATAAGTCTCTCAAATTTTTGACTTGGGATTGGGCCCACCTCTGGCCAGCACTGTCTTTATGGATTGAATGATAAAAAGAGCACCTCACGTGGAGTCTGAACCAAAGGGACTGTCCACCACAATAAAAAGGAACATTGCTGTCCAAATTCATAAAAACAAAAAAGATTTAACTACCAAATCAGTCCTCTACTTATAACGCATTTTACATACCAGTCCTCCATTTTCAAAACCTTTCTGAATATGGACTCAACGTTTCAACATCAACACTGATTGGTCCACTACTGTTTATTTTCCTTGGGAGCTTTTATAAATCATTTTTTTTTACAGGTTAAATATCATGTTAAATGCAACTTGCAAGAACATGCTTTGACATGATCTTATCCTACTATCATTTTAGAATATTTACATTAATAATTTTTATTTAAATTTAAAAACTAACAATTTAAACCTGATTATAAATATAACTTATAAATAGCTTAAACCCCCCCTTTTTTTATATCATGAAAATTAAACTAAAAACCATATTATACAGGCAAATAACAGGTTAAAAGCAACGTTTTTTGTACAAACTAAAATAATATTGGATACCATCTAAACGAAGATTGGAGTTTCATGACAAGATGATGTGCTTGCTCAAACAATTACTTTGCATACCTAATTAACCATTGAAATTAGATCTTCCCTGTTCACCACAAACAGCACAAAACAAAAGTTTCAATCAATATTCTCTTTCTTGCATACCTAAACCATTGAAATATTATAAGAAACATCTCTCCCGAACATTTTATGAAACATATTGCGTGCATAACTTCCACCATTTTTACTATGCATATCAAAGAAAATATTAAACACTTTCTTCTAGGGAAGCAAGAACCCAAATTAAGCACACAATTCATCCAAAATAGTCATTGTTGAATTAAAATAGGACAGTGATGGGTTGTAATTAAATTGGAAAATGATGCTATATTCCATGGTCAAATATAACATGAGTGGAGGGATGAAGGTGTGAAAGCAAGGGCAAGGTTTTGAAATAAGGAGTGAGCGGTGGTAGATGGGGAGGAAGGGAGAAAAGAAACTAAATGCGTTTGGGAGAAAAGAAATCAAATAATTTCACATCAGCAAAATGTATTAATTGTTGATTTAATTACCTTCTTAATATTGGAAGTTCAGTGCATGCTTGATATTGTGTTTGTTTTTGTTTTTTAAGGTATTTTTAGATTTTTTTTTGTTTGAAAAACTATTAAATTGATTTTTTAGAGTATTTTTTGATGATTTTAATGTGCCATTAAAAAAATATAAAATATTATTTAATACATTTTTAATGAAATTTTCTTTTTTTTAAAAAAAACATACAAGGCGTTGAGGACACACTTCTCTATCATTAATTTAATGGCTAACTTACAATGTTGAAAGGCTGAGCCATATTTTTCTAAGTTCTGAACATCGGGACTGATCTGTGAAGCAGATCACACGTCGAGGCCTGATTTTTCTCCTATTTTTTTTTAAAAGGTAAAATTAAAAGCTTCTCGACACATCAACAAAGCAAAATTTTTCTTTTTGTTAAAAAAAATTGCTTTTTAAAGCTTACCCCAGATAATTCTCACTCATTATGTTTGTTGCTTAAAGCTCGTCCAGCTCTTCCTTCCTTATCCTCTCTCTAACATCAATTCTCAAGGGAGGGAATTCCAGGCACCCAAAAGAGAAACGAGAAACCAGAAAAAGGGTCTCTCTCTCTCCCCCCCCTCCTCTCCCTTAACACAGTCTCCTATCCTCTACTCTAGTAAATATTCAATCTTTTTCTCATAGAAAATAAAAACAGAAAGAAAAGAAGGAAAAAAGCCTTTGGAGAAATTCCCACATATTAATTTTCATGCTATCATGGAAGGAGGTGATGATCAGCTCCATCACTACCACCACAAACACCGCCCAAACTTCCCATTCCAATTACTGGAAAAGAAAGAAGACGAGCCTTGCTCGTCCTCTTCTCCTTACCCTTCTCTTCCCATCTCCACTACCGAACCAGACAACGACAACAACAGCAACAAAACTAACGCAAACCTCTCTACCTCTAATCTCCAAATTGTTTCTGCAGAACAATCGAAGAAACCCCCTCCAAAACGAACATCAACAAAGGACAGACACACCAAGGTGGATGGACGTGGCCGCAGAATTCGCATGCCAGCTCTCTGCGCTGCTAGGGTTTTTCAGCTCACTAAAGAACTTGGCCACAAATCAGACGGTGAAACCGTCGAGTGGTTACTTCAACAAGCAGAACCAGCTGTGATCGCTGCCACAGGCACCGGAACAATCCCTGCTAATTTCACTTCCCTTAACATATCCTTGCGCAGCTCAGGTTCAAGCATGTCAATTCCGTCTCAGCTAAGATCAGGGAGTTTTAGCCCAAATTTTTCACTGCAACAACGTAGTCGCAGTTTGTTTCCTGGAATTGGGCTAGAGACCTCACAACCACCGACATTTTTAAGTTTCCAATCTAGTAACAATCTGAACGCAATGATGCAAGCAAAGCAAGAATTGCGAGACAATTCTTCACTGGAGTTATCAACGGAGACAGAAGAGAGTTTCAACAGGAAAAGAAGGCCCGAGCTAGATTTATCATCATCGCAACAGCATCAGATGGGAAGCTACCTGTTGCAATCCAGTAGTGGGGCAGTTCCAGCTAGTCATGGACAAATTCCAGCAAATTTTTGGATGCTGGCTAATTCCAATAATAATCAAGTCATGAGCGGAGATCCTATATGGACATTTCCTTCTGTTAATAACAGTGGTTTGTACAGGAGCACCATGTCTAGTGGGTTACATTTTATGAATTTTCCTGCTCCTGTTACCTTATTGCCTAGCCAGCAACTGGGGTCTACAAGTATTGGTGGGTCTAGTGCTGGTAATAGTGGGATGAGTGAATTAGGTCATTTGAATATGCTAGCTGGATTAAATCCCTACCGGGCATCCGGCATATCGGAATCACAGGCGAGCGGGTCTCACTCACATCATGGTGGCGGTGGTGGAGGAAGCGATGATCGGCATGATACAACAAGTCATCACTCATAGAGATTGAAAAAAAGCATCATCATGATCATCAACCCTCCACTTGTGTAGTTTTTATGTGTAGCACACGTGAGGTTTGATTGTTCTTGAAATATTGGAGTTTTGTTTTCCTTATCCTTGAATTACTATTCCAATATTTTTTTTTTGTGTGTGATTAAAATGGGGTTTTAGCTAGGGTTTGTGGGACTTAAAGACAGTACTATTTTAAACAGGGTGTTGGGTTGGGTGGTGGTTTTAATAAAAGGCCTCATTTGGGTTTTTCATTTCACTTATTTATTACTCCTCCAGAACATCTATCTCTCATCATCATTGTTTGTGCAATATCTTTTATTTTTTCTTTTCCTTTCTGGCCAAAGCTGCTGCTGCTGCTGCTGCTGCCTGTAATACAATTCATGTGCTTTAATGGTGTTGGAGAAAATGACATTTACACACACGCTATTGTTGTTATGCTGTATGGATGGTAAGTCTCCCACGTAGATCGCATACATTGAGGTCTCTCTTTCCTTTTTCTCTATAGAGATTGGTGGTGAAAAGGCCTGGGTGTATTCAATTAAATAAATCGCTGTAAAAGGTTTGTCAAAGCTGGCGAGAGAGATGAAATTGACAACTTTGTTACTGCAATGCAGTGTAGTGTTGCTTTTTCTCACATTCTGATTCCAAATCTCTGCCATGAATCTCAAGGTTTTACTGCATCAATGATTAAGATTTTTTTTCAGAGAGAAGGGGGAGGGACCCAGACCTTATCAGTTCCAGCTGTTGGCTCAGGTGGTGGGCCTAGATGCCGGTCATTGCCCGAACCAATGTACAATGTCACTGACAAAGAGGTGGATCATTCCTCTCTCTTTTTTTTTTATGGCAAGTTCTACAATGCCGCAGCCATCGAAACCTTGACGCGTGGTGTTTCGTTTTTTAAATCACACACAGCATCAGGTTGCCGTTGCCAAATAGGTAAGCCTCGGTAGAGTCCACCCACCAGCGGTGGTGCTCCCTATCTTGATGGCATGAATGCTTGCCAGCCTTCCTGGCTTAATAATTACTGACTGGGCTTCCATGTGGTTGGAGACTATTCTACTACAACCTTAATTAATTATCTTTCAAACTAAAAAAAAATTAAAATATATCATTTCCATTTCCATTACCAAATCTAATTCATAACCACTTTGAATCTATTGAATTTTCAAGATTTTGAATTGACAACCTATCATTCATAACCCAAAACCAAAAGGCTTGTAGTTAGGCCCTCAACCTATCTTTGACACACGCAGTATTCACACATACATATATTTATGTCAATTCATGAAACACAGCAGCCTTCCCCTATTTTGCAAGCATGCTGTGCAGAACCATCCAAGAAAGCAGCTTCAAGGAATTCGAGGTCAGGAGCAAATGCCATGCCATGCCAGGTAATTGCTAGTATTTCTCTTGTATGACAACAATGTGTTTTTGTTATCTTGTTAATTTGACGTAGTTGCCTTGTAGTAATTAAATGAGCCTGTAGTTTGTTTTGATAATTAATAGCAGCTAGTCTGGTCCAGCAGGGAAAGGAAAACCGGTCAAAGGAAGAAGAATTCTTGGAGTTGGCGAAGGAGAAGGTTGTCCAAAGAGGAAACAGGTTTGTTTTCTTGAATTTGATCATTGCAATCCAAGGTAGTGCATCTGTACAGATGAATAGAGTGGATAGATGAGATGTTGGCATTATTCATTAAATAGCTTGGTGTAACCCAATTTTGGATTAACTAAAATTTAAAATAAAATCAATGGTTTTAACTAGATTGGATTTTGTCTATAAATGAATTGAAGCTGGAATGAATATGTTTATTAGAAAAAAATTAGCCTCTCGCACTTAATATGTTGAAGGAACGCAGCTGAATGATGTATCTAAAATTTTTTAGGCATATGAATATTAAATGCCAGAAGTGACGGTGTGGAAAAATGTTAGAGGCTGGAAAGTTAGATGAATGCAACACCGACTGTCATGTCTAATATTGGACCTTTCAGGTATGTGCCTGATAGGGCAGCCATAGGTGAATCGAATTATGCCATTAGTTTTTAAATATTAGAATTTGTGGAATCTCTCTCAGTTTTGTATTAGTGTGTGATGGATGGAGAGATGGTGAAGTCTAGTTTATAGAACAAAAACGGATTGATGCTTTGAGTTTAATAGATAGAATTATAACCTGTTAAATAATCGGTAAGCAAATTTCTTATAAGTCTATTATGACCTAGTGATACCATATGAATTATGGATATGGTTCGCATTAAGATGATAAATTTTTTGATTAAATTCTTAGAAGAGATTGTAACCAATTTGTGAGAGTTGTTTAATATATAGTTATTAAACCTATTCGGGGGTTGACTAAAAGGTTAGGTCTCCCATCAACCTAGAAAAAAAATATATTTGAGGTTTTAATATCCTATATGAAAAGGTTTTGAAACAGTACATGTGAATGTAGACTATAAAAAAAAATAAAATGTGAGGCATGAAGTATAGTACATTTAACTCATATTGAAAAGTTAAGAAACAATCCATATGAATGTAGATTATAAAAAATAAATGTGAAGTGTAGTATACTTATCTTGAATAAAAAATTCAAGAAATAATTCATGTAGATATAGCCATATATAATTATCCCATATCAAAAAATTAATAAAAAAAATGCACATGTGATATGGTTCAGCTTATGGTTTGACCTTAGGTTACTCATGATAGGGATTCAGTTTGGAGCTTGAGTTTGAGGGGAAGACCATTCAGCTGAGTGGGGGGTTTTTTCCTTAGATTTTCATCTTGGGATGCATTCGGCTAGATTTCTATTGGTGTTGATGAGTTTCACCTAATTATGAAGGAGTTGGTTTCAACTAGGTCTGATTTGGGCTCTATGGATGTGCATGGGCTATATAGGGTCTAAAAGTCACTAGGATTAATTAGGGTGTTGGAGTCCTTTTCTTACAAGGATTTGTCAAAAAACCTAGCTAAGTTTGGGTTCATGATGAGCGGTTAAAAGATTGAAAGAGAGGGATTATTGTATCTTTATATTAGATAAGGATTCCATATCTAATATGGACACCAAAGGGTGACAATATGTGGGAGTAAATTCCCTTATTTATTTGTCCATTACAAGCAATGATTCCTTTCCTTTCAAGGAGAACATGAGGAGGTCAGATTTGGAGGACTTTCCTTTCTCTTAAAAGATTTCATTACTTTAAAGGGAGATTGTGGAAGGCTTAAAAAAAAAAGAATTCAACAACTCTCTTTTGTATTTTTTACGAGCATTTAGTTGACCAAACAAGAAAAAAAGATAAAGAATTCAAGGCAGTGTGTTGGAAAAAGATCTAAAAGGAGTGGCAGACACATTATTCCCACGCATGTCAGACCTGACTACACAAGGACATTAATCAAGTTAGGGATGATTTTAGGGGTAGATTGTTTCCTTGTATTATTTTGAATATTTTACTTAATTATTTTTATTTTCATTGAGCATTATTTGAACCATAATATTTCAGTTTAGGTTTTTAGGTTTAGTTGGGTTTGTTTTGACCTAAATTAAGTGTTTTAGGTATTGGACTTGTATTATCTAAAAGCCCAATGATTTAAAACCCAATATTGGTCCATTATGGTTAATTATCTTAGAACCATATAATATTTTCTTTGCTGTGAATTTCAGTAGCTTTCATGTTAATAATATTATTGTGTTTTGCCTGAAGGAAACGTGTTCTTCGCTGTGACAAAGAAGAAAACATGACTTATCCACGTATAACTAACCTTGTGGTGTTAATTCACGGATTCTAATACCTTTAGTTCTTAGTTACAAGTTAACTTTAGGTTAAGGTTCTCGAACCTGATGTAATAACTCATTTTTGGATTATTTTCTAAATTCATTTTTTCTCTTCCAGAACATCAAAAAATATTCAAACTAATAAAAATTTAAAAAATAATAACAGTGAAAAGAGGATGTCAGAGCGCCTAGAAAATGGCTAGATGTTGGTTGTGGAGGCTCTAAAATTCAAAGATTAAAATTTAACAGTATATTTTTTTTATAGATGAAGAGCCTTGTTGACAAATAAAAATTCAATTTGAGAAAAAAATTCAAAATCAGATGTTTACGAACTCAATTAAATTTTATTGAAGATTTAATTGAATTTATATAGGGTTTGATTATAAGAAAAATTGATTTTTAAGTTAATTTAGACTTTAATTGAAAGAAATTAAATTTTTAGGGTCAAAGTCGAATTTTTAAGAGTTAATTTGGTCAAATCAGGGGTTTAATTGCATAAATATTGAAGTTTGATGACCAATTAGGAACTTGATTAGAAAAATCCAAAACCAAGGACCAAATTGAAAAATACACATAAATAAAAGAACTGAAATTGACCAAATCAAGGGTCAAATTGAAGAAATTGAAAGTTTATTGATCAATTAAGAGTTAAATTGCATAAATCCAAAACCAAGGATTAAAGAGAAAAATACGCTGAAATCTAGGATTCAAATTGAAGTTCTTCACAGGTAAAATTGAATGAAATTAAAAGTTTGAAGCCAATTAAAAGTGTAGATAGAAATAAATAATAATTTGAAGGACTAAATTATAAGATACTGTTCATCTTCTTCTCCAACGAGGCTGATTGGGTGGCCACTTTCCTAAGGCATTTGATGCCTCTTTTCTTCACTAAATTAGACAAAACATGCACACACATCCTATGATACCTGACTACACATTGGTGTAAGCTATTCGAGCTGATCGAGGCTGCAAAGGCGGTGGCACCGCCTTAAAGTGGCTAACCCGACTAACTATTTTCTAGCATAAAAGTGACAGATTATCATTGATACGTTGAGCCGATGTTTGGGATGCTTACAGGTCAAACTAAGGGTTGGGATTTTGCACCAAAAGAAACAAAGTGTCCCTCTTCTACTACTTATAAATAGATTTTATTTTTATGCTCTAGGGACGAAGAAATTTGGGTCCAAAAATAGCTAAAAAATAGACTCCTTAACCCAATTTCTGTTGTCAGCAGAACCTCTCTGTTTCTCTCTCCACCGCGGCCTCCTACCACAACCACCACCACCATCGGTTTGTCCACCTCCATATCCACCACCCAGATTTTCATAGTGGCGGATCAACCACCATGTTTGCACCATGTCTGTCAGCATCATTAGCTTCTATAAATTTCTTCTCCTTTCTTCCTCTTCTCGCAGCAATCATCATCACCACTCCACCGTTACCACCAGCCACCATTAGCTCAGCTACTAGAGCACCTTCATTTTAGGTAATTCTCATCCTTTCATCTCTATTGTCCTAATTCATTCCCTTGCATGCAGAATGTGCACTATGCACATTTCTACAATACAAGACAAAATAATTACCTGATTATTATGCAAGAGCATAGTAACCAGATAATTACATTTAGTTGGTTATTGTGAATGACACAATAACCGGTTTGAGATGCATTATCATCCCAGTCCATGAGACTGGGCTTAGTCCAGCCTAATATAAGGTAGTTTGTGTTTTATTCGGGTCGGTCCCAGCCCAATTTTGTTTGGGGTCCGGCCCGTATAAAAATTTACAAAAAAATACATTTTCAAAAAATATCCATGATTTTCTCGTATATTTTTCTATCCATTTTAATTAATATTGGTTCAAATATTGGTTATTTCTTATATATCGTAAAAACACAAATGCAATATTAAAATATCCGATTTTCATCAAAACTTTAATTTTTTTTTCATGCATACGGCCAAGTCTCTCAAAGAGAAAATCATATCATATTTTCATACAACAAAAATTCAAAAAATATATATTAGCATGCATTTTGGCTTTAATAACCAGTTTATTAAAGTCACGAGAACTAGGCCAATATTTCAAAACACACCCAAAAAAATATTTTGTTTTCTTTTAATATCTGAAATTATGAATTTATATGTAAAAAGTACTACTGATATTAAAAAGATAGTTTTTTTATTTGACATTAGCACAGTTAAGTTTTATGCGATAAGATAAGGACCTCCTTAGTTATGAGGACTTTTTTAAACCATAGACATACCAAAAATTAGAGAACACGACAAGATTTTATTTTTTTATCAAACAATAAAACAATGTAGTTTACCTTAGGTAGAGCGTATTTGGGGTGCTAATACTTTCTCTTTACGTAACCAGTCTCTATACCCGATCTCTAAGATTAGTTAGGGTTTTTAGTGACCAAAATACTAGGTGGCGACTCCCATTCTATTTTTTCCACTGATAAAAGACAAGAATTCCTTGTCTCCCTATATTTACCAAATATATATCCATACATGAGGGTAAATAATTGCCGTAACATCACACACGTGTGACACTTAATTTTCAGCTTTCTTGGGGAATTATCATCTTTGTTAGGGGTTGCTTAACCACGTGATCAAGAAGTTCGTGTCAATATGGATGTGGGCTATAAAAAAAGAAATGTGAGGCATCAAATGTAGTATAGCTATCCTATATCTGAATTATAAAAAACTTTCTATATGGATATTGGCTATATAGCCATCACACATATAAAAATTAAGAAATATTCCATATGTATAGCTATTCCATATCGAAAAGCTAAGAAATAATCTATGCGGATGTAAGCTATAAAAAAATGAGGCTGAATGCTTATAAAAACATATTAAAAAAAGTTGGGTCTCATCCAAGTTTGACTAGGCCACTTGCAAGCCTAAGTTTTCCCCTTTTAAAACCCGACCAAGACCCTGGGTCAACCTACTAGGCTAGACATGGTTTTATTACTATGATTTAATTGGCAAGCCTAGTTTTTCTCCATAGACTTTGTCCTATTATATGAAATATTAAAATAAATAGCTAAATTTGTGAAAAATATTGGTATGTTTTTGTTCAATTAAGCAGTTTTAGCATGGTGATTAATTTGGAATAATTATTCAATGAACATATATTACAAAGTGTATTTTTAAGGTAATTTTTGCTAAGTTATTGTTGTTGTAACATTTGAACATAACATAAAAGTAATGGAGATGGGGCTTAATGGATTACTCGAGATGAAAATAAAGTGTAACAGAGAAGATTGGCTTAGACCATATTGGATTGATGTTTGGTATGCCTAATTGTAAAGACGGGGGGAAACTTAAAAATCATATCTTAAGAAGAGTTGAATGTAATGAAGGGATTGCATGATTAATAAAAGGGATGAATTGGGTAATTAGCATAGTAAACACAAGAAATTAGTAGAATAATGCTATTTGAAAACCTTTTGGCAAAGTATTACACTTTCAAATTGTCGTGCATTTGAAGACAGTACACATAATGGCACAATGAGTACTTTAAGAAAAATAATCTTCAAAAACTCTTATAAAAATTCAAGCACAATCCAACAATCAGATCAAAAGCTATAACTTTTTTGCACTGTTATTCTTGTTTAGCCTGACCAGACCTTCTTGACATGATCAAAAGATTGATGTCTTCTTTCAAGTGCAGGAGTGTCGAAGTAATAAATAACCCATCAAGACCGGAATTGAACCATAGAGAGATTAACTATATAATAATAATAATAAGTTAAAGAGAATTTTGACATGTAAGATTAATGTGAGGATTAAACAATGATAAAAATAAATATCAAGGTTAAAGGATCCGCTAATGGTATTTCAAACAAGTATAGTATAAACTCTTTTTATTACTTAACTGGAAACTACACATAGAAAATATTCTAATATGATGATTTGTTATTAATAGTTCATTATAAATTGTTAACATAATCATATTAATTATCTTATTTAAGTAACACCAAACTTTTAAATATTGTTAGGAATTCATGATGCTAACTTATATTAACAATAAATCAAGTTACTTTTATAACACAAATATAGGTTATACCATATGGTTGGACTGTGAAAATGTCAAATATTTGTTGGACTATGAAAGTGCCAAGCATTTGTTATACCAAGTGTTATACAACACAAATCTAAATTAACCATTTAACAAGCAAGATATTAAGAATTAATAAGATAAAAATGATAAGATATGTTAATAGTAAGTTGCTTAGGATATAAGCATTGAAGTCTATATTGAGTTTATATTATATTCATTTTTACACCATTAGTCTAAACTTTTCACCTTGATATAATAAACTTAGCTAATACAATAAAAAAGAGAAACATAAATAAATAGCATAAGAACAAGTATAGTAAAGGAAATCAAAAGTATATACAAGAGATTAAAAAAAAATATAACATGATGAAGTCTATATTGAGTTTATATTATATTTATTCTTACACCATTAGTCTAAACTTTTCACCTTGATATAATAAACTTAGCTAATACAATAAAAAAGAGAAACATAAATAAATAGCATAAACGTCATTGATTTGATGATTAATTATTGAGTGGGTGACTAATTCTTGATTTGGTGACAATCTTTATCTTCTTATCTGTCAAAAACGTCATTGTTAATATTGGAATTTGAACAGATTGTCATCATGAAAGTTCTAAGAAATTGTCTTAACTTAAAAAAAAAATTCAGTGCATTTAAACTTCTAGAACTCGAGATATGGGTTGAACACTAAACAGTGTTTGAGCTGCAAGATAGATTCAGACTTCTTTGTTGTTGCTATAATTTGAACTTGAAAATGGTCTTTTTGAATCTTAGACTCTCATAAAAGTTTTAGACCTATATCTTAGCTTTCCATCCATATAGAGCAAACCTAAATCCAAGTTCTATAACTCTAGTTATGATCCAATAACCGAATAGTATTCTACTTTGAAATGAACTAACATCTCTTTTCCAAGCTTAGCTCTCCCTTTGTTTTCTCAATTTCAGTAGTTAAATTAATTAATCAATCAATCCTTTGATTTATGTGATAGACTTGCATTTAAGATGAACATTTACCATAAATTAAAGGTATCTTATATTATTAGATATGTTATTATAAAACATGTTCTAGTTAAGAAATTATCGATACTTCAAGTATAAAATAATGATATAAAACTTTGATAAAAATACACTTTTAAGTACTAATAACTTCTTTTAGGCATATTCCTGTTTCATTAGTCCATAAAAGCATTTGCTATGCCATCAATGCAATTTGTTTGTGGCAGGTCCTCATTTAGTTATGACAGACCAACATCTGAATACTTAGAATCACTCATTATCACAAGATTAATTACATCATTAACATTGAAAAACAGAAGACAACTATTATGTAAATAATAACTTTTTGAGATTTTAATTAGAGTCTATTTAAGCTAGATAAATATGTATATTTTGACTCAAAACATATTTGAATGAAAAAGTTCATAAAATTATGATTTTTATATGAAATGATTGACTAGTTAATACAACTGGATTCAACCAATCGACTAGTTGAGCTAGATGATAGGACTTTAACCTTGTTGCACTTCAAAAGCGTGAGGTTTACTAAATGTCATTATTCAAAAGCGTGATAACTATCTTAATAAACTCTAATTCTTAATAAATTCAATGTTGAATGATAAAATTAAAAGTATAATAAATTAAAGAAAAAACATAAAAACAACCCGACTCAACTTGAGTTAACTCCTGAAACTTGTGATGTAAATTATGAGATTAAGATAACTTCAATAAAAACAAACAAAAATAAATTATGAAACTTAATTCACAATATAAAAAAAATTTTGAAAAAAAAATAAAAAAATAACAAAAAAAATAATCTTAGTGAACTTGAGTTAGCTCATTAAACCCACGATTCGAGTTGTAAAACAAAAATAATTTTATAAAAAATAAATTATAAAACTTAATCTTTTTAAATTCAATATTAAAAAAAAACTAAAAAAAAATCATATTAAATTCATATTTTTTTAGATGGTGAATACTGAATTCACCTTTTAATTTAGTTTTTGTTATGTAGTAGGTTGTCCGTGCTCAGCTGCGGGGTGAATAAGAGTGTTTGATCCCAGAGCCGGGGATCTCTTTCCAAAGTTAACTTAGCCGTAACTTGGTGCCATAGAGAGTGCTAACAACAAATTATGTGCAGATGTAGGTGAGTGAAAAAGTTATTTAACACATGCAGGGAAACCATATAATTTATCACAATAAAAAAGTTTTCTCACAATAAAGAGAACGGAGAGAAAACTGCAGGAAAAACAAAGCAAGAATTGAAAGGGGAAACACTCATAACCAAATAATAAAATCCCCTTCTCGGTGTATAAACAATAGCAATTAGCTACACTGCATGCATAAATAATGCAGACACAATATATGTCCAAAATTGCAAGCTAATGTTTGCAATCATGTGCTAAGGTTGTACATTTTCCGAGGAAGCAAGAAGTGATCCTCTAAGCACCGACAAAGAACCATGACATAATTAAAACGACACACTTTGCCAAGCACTTCGGATAGTAAGCCTGCAAAAAATAGAAGTTCTGGACAAATGAATCATTGATATGAATCGAACGAAGCATATCAACGCAAATATATCTTACTATATCTCCTCCACCAGATTTATCACTCATGGAACAAAAGCTTTTAAGCCAAGCTTTCCACTCATATGATATAAAAAGAGATAAATGACCACGTTTTCAGTCATCACTCTGACCCCCAGACAATGTTTTATTGCTGGGAAACCTATGGATTCCTCTCTTCTTTTCAGAACTTGCTTCCACTCACAATTGATTCTCCTTGGATAAAATTTTTATCATCTTTTTTCTAACATTGGAAACAAGAGGAGGAAGACACCTATGAAACAAATAAATTTGACTGGTGGCTGGGAGAATCTATACAAAAAAAAAGAAGAAGAAAAAGACCAAAAGTTAGAAAAAAAAATCACAACAATATTATTTCTACAGTGAATGTCGATCTTGTTGTAGTTTCTTTGTTAAGATTTATTTGCTATTTTTCAGAAGGAAAAAAAAAAAAACCCATGGTTGCCTCCTTTGCAGCTTCTAGTGGAACCAAAAACCAACAACCAGCCGCAGTATTACCTTATTATGAGTGCATTTCTCATACTCTGTAAAATCCACAACTACTGTGTATTTGTGAGAATAGAGGATTCAATGCTCTCCTTCGATTGAGATCACGAATGAGTTTTAGGAAAAGTTAGGAATTTGTGTTTAAAATAACATCCTTTCATGGAGATTTGTCCTATAACAAAACTTTTATGGTGCTGCACTGAAAACCACAACTATGCACATATAAAAAAGCATTATAACATGATGAAAGGGAAAAAAAATAGGTTAAAAGAAAAGGTTCATACCGGATCGACATTACAAAACTTTTATCTGACATTGAAATTAAAATATATATTTCTCTAAAGACATCAATTTGATATAAATGATGTGTTTTTAAAATTATCCGGGAAGAGATTTAATTTTAACTAGTGTGTGAGCTGGTTTAAAATTATTTTTATCATCTAAAAAAAAAACTCAATTAGATTTGTACTTTGCATACTATATATGTCCTAATCTCTCATATTTAATCATCTTGCCCGTGTTATATCCCTGAAACTTGCACATATTGCTTCAATGCTATAACATGTCTTATGATTTTTCACAAAAGATGGGATCGATTTACACATCATATTGATTAATCTAAGTGCCTATTTGTATGCAGATACGAGTGGAGTGTTCGAATAGAAAATATACTAAAAAGTAGATTCTAAAAAAAAAAGCGCATTATTCTCAACAAACATGCATGTAGCTCAATAAATTTTATGTGCAAGTCCGACCTTTCATTGAAATTATAGGTCAAGTGGTAATCCGTAAACTGTATGTGCAAACACAACTAGAGCACGATAATTAAAAGTGTGAATCTGTGATTTTCTTTTTTATAATAAATTTTCAATATTAGATAAGGTTTTTGTACTAATAAATTATCAGCTACACATGAAAAATAATTTCTCTATACCATAGATGAATAAGGTATTCATATGCGAATTACAAATATGGGAAGTTTAATTAGACAATTATTTAAAATTGGGATATTTTTTTTAGAACTCATTTTTCTATTGAAGTTTAATATTTAATGTTCCACCTATACCGCACATTACCAATATGTATGTAACTCAATGAATAGGTTATGCAAGACAATCATAAACCATATAACAACCCTAAAATCATTTAAAAAGAGAATCAATTGAAATAAACAAAAAAAAATAAAAGGGAACTGAATAACCAACAACAATTGAACAATTATCTCTGAATGTAATCCTTTAACACTAAGAGTGATGAGTTTTATCGTTGAAAAATAGTTAAATCGGCTATTTTCTCTTTTGTTATTTTCAAGCGAGTTTGTCTCTTATCTCTCTAACTAAAGAATTAAAAAATAAAGAAAATAAAATTTTTGGCTAAAATAAAAATGATTGCTAATGTGGTGTTAGCCATATTTTTTTTATTTTTTACATTTTGGTTCCCTATCTATTTCTTACATTTTGGTCCTTTATCTTTAAATCTTTTATTTTTACTATAATTCTAAGTCTAATTTCTTTTAATTGGGCTATAGAAAGGTTTGAATGAAAGAAAAAATATATATTTTTAAAAATTAAAAGTTTCACTATTCATATGAAAAGTGAAACCAACCCCATATGTTTTCTTTAAATTATGCTATGGAAAAGGTTGGATTGAAAAAAAATCAAGAATGAAAAAAAATCTAGATGTTTAATTCACTGTTAATACGAAAAATAAAATTTAACTCTATATTTTAGTTGTTTTGTTAACTAGAGCCAATAAGAATTACTATTTATAGGCAGAAACAACACTACATCGCCTCCTAATTTCACAGTGTGTTCATCGAAGAACATCAAGGAAACCCATACGCACCAGTTCCTGGGCATGTTAATTAATTAGCAGCCCATGTTGCTTCATGCCTTGCATTGTACGTTCAACACAATCTTCTGTGTAGAAGGTTACTCACTAATGTTTGATCTAAAGTCAATAATCCATGACGTTTCCATGCAGTGTTTATTATGCAAACAATTTGATGTTGAATCAAGTACGTCCCAAAGTTGGATCTCTATTATCGCTTGGTGGTGGTTCCTTAGTTTTCAAGAAAGCAGCATGTCTGCGGTCCATATGACATCTTGAATACGAGTTTCATTGAAGTTATAAAGATGATATTTATATTGTATTGATCGAATTTTATATATTCATTCAGATATTTATTATTTAAAAACTATTTATTATTTCTTTTATATATATATATATATATATATATATTAACTGTAGACCGAGCTTGCAACGCTAATATGGTTTCATGCACAGATATTAAATCACTTGAACTAACTTCTTCTTCTTCTTATTATTATTACTATTATAATAATAATCAACTTGATTTACTTAAATTAATTTTATTTTTATTCTTATTATTGTTATAATAATCTACATGATTTACTTAAATTATTATTATAATAATAATAACCTACGTGATTTACTTAAATTATATATATAGAAGAAGTTAGTTCAAGTGATTTAATGTCTGCGCATGAAACCATATTGGCATTGTAAGCTCGGTCAACAGTTAATTTTACCTGGTCAACCACTTTAAAGCCCTTGAGTGAATTCAAATGTGGCGAGGAAGTCATCTCGCTGGTGAATTTGATTCTGTCATCTGCAAACACTTATCCATCACAATCCTAAAGCCATTGAAGCAGTCAATATTTAGAACTATTTTTTTTTCTTGTTCAGCTATAAAAAAGTGAAGATCTTTAAGAAATTTAAATTGACAAAGCAATCTTGGAAATGAAATTGAAGCAGCGAAGCTCCCAAACGTGGCTCATGCAGGATTTCTGATGATTCGCAAGGTTTGAGAGCACATTTTATTATATAAAACCCGGTGTTAATACTTAATTGTGCACTTTTTGCTAGCTAGTGCACGATTATGTTTGTTAATGATATATAGTGCTTGGCTATACTATATCCAACAGATAAAAGATGAAAATAATAAAAATATAAAAAACAAGAAAAAAATAAAATATAAAAGTTTATTTTACCTTTATTATATATTACCGTCAAACTTTATACACGTACATTTTAGTTTATATTGACTATTAAAAATAATAATAATAATAATAATAAATCTAGTTATAAAACCTAAACTTACTTGATAAGTTGACTTGGAATTAACATGATTGATTCTAAGTTTACATCATTTCGAGTTTAAAAAGATAGAGTAAAGATTGAACTAGATTGAACTAGATTAAAAGCTTGTGTACTTAATTTTTTTATTAAAATAATATTATTTTAATTTTTTTAAAAAAAAAATTAGATTGATTTTTCTGATTTGTAACTCGAGTCTTACCTTGAATTGAGTTTTAAAACTATGATAATAACAATACCTTTTATCTTTACATTCTTTTATTGAACAATGTTGGAATTAAGAGTTTTTTCATGGATATTTTAGAGATATAAAAATAAAAATATTGTATTTAAAGACATGTCTTATCTATATATCTAATGTTTTGAAAATACATAAATTCACTTCAAAATTATCAAAAAATAAAATTATTTTTATATTTTTATCTTAATTTATCTTTATCTCTATTTCTTCAACTAAATATATTTATATCCATATTATCTCTCGTCTCTTCTATATTGAAATAGTAACCAAATGCCACATAAATAATCCAAACGCTACATCAATAGTATAGTGGTTAACGTTGCAAAATACAATACATATTAAAGAATAGCCACGGTGAAATTTATACCAAAGAACCAAGAAAATATATTTATAGATAGAAAAACAACGTTACTTCTTCTTGCTCTATCAACTTGGTAGTCAAGTCTTTCAAGATATATCTTGCACTATATTGCAGGTAATACCTTTTGTTTTTTTTTCAATGTAATAAAACCTAGATGAAAAAAATAAAATAAAATTAAGACTCAATTATCGAGACAGTGATAATATTCAAAAAGTGAACAAGTGGTTTATTGTATATACTCCATTAAATTTAATAATATATATTTTTAATTTAATTATATGATAAAAAAAACTTTAAAAACTATCATATTTAAAAACAAATCTCTTGTACAGTAAAAATAGAAAAAGAGGCTGAGATTTTTGTTGAAGATTAAAATTTGGTCTCTAAAGTTTCAATTAGTTTTAATTAAAAAAATAAAATTTTATTTTACAAAATCAAGTATCAACTTAGGTCAAAATGATTTTTTTAAGATTGCAAAAACCTTATCACAACTTCATTTTATTTATAATTATAATTCTATAATTATATTCTGAATTTTTGTTTTTCTTGTTAGAATGTATTAAATAGTTTCAAGTTTTTATTTTTTGGAAAATGACAAAAAAATGTAATTTCTTTTTGGTTGAATGATGGCTTTTTGGTTGGAGTGTAATGCTGTAATTTGGCTTATATGTTCAAGTAAAAATAAAATATATCAAAGACGAAAAAGAAATGAACTATAAAAAAAAAGTGTGTAAAAAATAATGGAAAAACATCACCAGGACTTGAAACTATGCAGTTTTGGACAGAAGTTTTAGGTTGTCTTCCTCGCCACTGATTAAATTTTTGATCACTTATGCCTCATGATTATTTTAAACATATTTTTGTTAAAAAAGAGAGGAGTAATTAATCGACATAACACATGACATGATAGATAATGCATGGTTTTGTAGCTCAGAATCTGTCCATCCAAAAAATCAGGGCAATGTGAAAAATATATATTTTTTCATTTATTGTGGCTCCAAAACACCTTATAAATAATTTTAAAATCCCAAATAACTAGTTTATCATAATAAACAACCTTGTAACGACTCAAAAACATAAAATTAAACGGATAAAATTTTTCTTTCCTAACCTTTATTTATTTTTCTAGAAAAAATTAAGGTTTAAAACCACCTATATATAACCCTTAAAATCAAATAAAACCTTTGGACATCAATTTTAATCATATTCGTTATTGAAAACACAACAGCTAGATATTTTCTTTCTCTGACACAATTTTTCACGGATTTTTTTCTCTCTTATCTAGGGATAATATAATAAAAAAAATTAGGACAAAAATGAAATGTGAGAACATGTGTGGGTAGCATTCAATTATATTTGCCTTTTACTTGTTGGTTCTTACATCCTTAATTTTACACTATTATATTAATTCAAGCCTTATTATATACAAGTAGGCTAGAAAAGGAATCAATTAAAAAAAAAACTTAAAAAATAAAATAAAAATTAAAACAAACCTCCTGATCAAGATCAAGATGTACTTTGCCTATAATAAATTGATCATTATATCTCTGTGTTTTTCATTTTGGTACCCTATTATTGAATTTTCCCAATCAATAACAAAATTTGGCAAATTTCTCATCATTTTGAGCTTAGAGGGATGCAATGTAAAAAGATATTGAGGATGAAAAACAATATTGTTATAATAAATGTCCTAGGAATTGTAGCATATCTTACTATATCATTTTCTATGCTATACTGTGAGCTAGATTAATTTTTTTTGGATATTAAAAATATATCAATATATTATTAATATGTTTTTTAAAAGAAAAAAAAACTATATAAGGATTGTTAACATGTGTTTTTTTAGGCTTTTTTATAGCAAAATCTAGTTGCCCAATTTATTTGGGCTTTCATCCTTTACTTGAGCTGTTTAAATTTTCTCTTTATGGGCTTTTGATAGCCGAATTCAAAATTTTCTTCCTAGACCATTTACTTGGATGCACTTAATTAGTATTTTTAAAGTTACTTTAATTGAATGTTTGACTTTTATCCTAGCAGTCAAAATAGCTTTCAAAAATTAACTTTACAAATGCTCCAAAAAATGCATTTATATTACGGAGGAACTTGCTGGGAGTACCACACTTATATTCATATGCTATGGTACTGAGGAAGACAACAAGGGAAAGTCAGCATTTTTGCTGATAATAGCTACTACTTTGAGTTTGCTAATAACAGCTACTACTTCGAGTGATGCACGCTCTTCATCTGAACTTGAAATCAAAATGGAGAAGAGATGAGACTCATGGAAATCATAAACACTCAACAAAGACAATAGCATGCAATCATGCCTTGTGAAACCATAAAGAAACCTCAATATATCATACTTTTTATTAGTCTTTAAAAATCAAATGAATAAAAATAAGGAAAACAATGTGGAGGTTTGAGCTTACATTTCATAACAAAGTGCAGAAACTGCGGTAGATATAGTTATGATCATCCATCTTCCAACAAAGTCTTGCATTTTATTTTAAAAAACATTTCATAACAAATTAATTTTAAATTTATTATTTTTTTTCTATCATCAACATTTTTTTTTCTTGATGTAAGGAGTTGAGGTTGTTTACTTTCATGGTGAATGTTGCAGTAGATGTAGAATCTTCATTGTTTGTTTGAGTTGGAGTACTGGTTGATGCATTTATATTTTCAAGGTTTTCCATTTGAAATTAATAGCAAAAACATGTCAATATTCTGGTAATAAATGACACAGAGAGGTTGTTTATGTAAAGGATCTGGTGATGGAAGTAGAAGATTGAGAGAGAACGAGAGAGTAGTGATTTTGATGACGAAGAGAGGTTGCTTGCCACGTATGGTTTTGCTGGTCTTATCTCCGTTGTCCGTGATCCTTTACTGTAAAGGACTCATGGTTTTTTTCTAGCATGCTTTTTCCTTTTTTTTTTCTTGGGTTTTGTCTAATGATTTGAATGGGTCATTTGTTTTCCTTGGTCTTATCTCCGTTGTTCGCGATCCTTTACTGTGATGGACTCATGCTTTTTTTTTTTTTTCATTACAAAATACATTTATTGTGGATTGGTACTGTTTCGGCTCCAATCAAACAATTAATTGAAACCTAAGAAAAGCAATGTCATTGACTAGTTTGTGCCTTTAACCTACTATCTTTTGGTATCTTGGCTGATCTATTTCCCTTTTTCCCTATACATATATTATACCTATATAATGCTTTTTGGGGTCAATTCTTGAAACCAAACTAGGCTATATATAACTTAGGAGAGGATTTATGCTAGCAAGAATGATAAGGACAGTTGATAGGAAAAAGGTTCTTGAACAATCACAACACAACAAAACTGAAGTTGGTGGTTGTTCATGATCACTTCTCTTATGTATATTGCATCCTCAAGGTGTTGTATTGGTATCTCACATGGGTAAAGTTGTTGCATATTGCAAAAATAAAAGGTAATACTGTAATATTTTATATTGATGGGTGATGATTTGGTAATTGATATTATTTTTTTTATTTACGTGGAAGTCTGGGCCAGCTTGCGCGCACCATGACTAATTTCACGGGCCACTGAACATTCTGCAAGCCCAGTGAGCATGTAAAGCACCGCGAGGATGACAGACGTGCACAGTAAAGTTTGAACCCGGGTGCAGAGGAAGGGAACAACTCCTTTCTACTGCTGGGCCAAGACCTCAAGTGCACAAGTAATTGGTATTATTAGTAGTATTAGTTGTTGATTTGTTAAAAATATTTTCGAACCATGCGT
This sequence comes from Populus euphratica, assembly GCF_000495115.2. Taxonomy (NCBI): domain Eukaryota; kingdom Viridiplantae; phylum Streptophyta; class Magnoliopsida; order Malpighiales; family Salicaceae; genus Populus; species Populus euphratica. Next base: position 958,544 of record NW_011499874.1, on the reverse strand, counting down.
GATTATCAAGAACAAATTCATGAGGACAGTAAAGCTTAAATTGAAAAATATCTGATAGGTTGAGTCGGACTGTAACATTTGATATGAGAGTCAGTTTCATTGACTGTTTAGTTGTGCCAACGGGATTATCGAGCTTCTTAAGAGGGGTGGATTGTAATACATCACATTGATAGGTGAGGATGTGGCATCTAATTTTATTAGTAGTGTTGGTTGCTGGCTTATCAGACACGTTTGAAGTAATGTATGATTACCAAGAACATATTTGTATGGACAATAATATTCAAAAAAGATAATATATGATAGGTTGGATCAAACTATGATAAATATAATTTTTTTCCTTTCGTTAATTTGTTAGAGGCTGTCTTGATTGTTTCTTTCTCATGGTAACTAGAAGATATCAACAAAGAATCTGATTTCAATTTATCTTTTTAATATGATCCTTTTAGCCATGTTATATATATATATATATATGGTCCTTTTTATCATTAATGAAAGCTGTAAACTCGTTTTACTGTTTTTGAATTAGCATGTCTGATGCTTTGATAGCTATTATATGTTTTTCCATCCTCAACTTCATAATATGCCTTTTCTATTTTGAACCAGCAAAGCTAGAGAGCCAATCTACGATTAGAAGTTTTCATATAAGAGCTTCAAGCTGGAGCAAACTGGACCAGGTAAGTTGCCGCTCTTTTCCTGCATATCATTCGTTCTAGCCATGAAGTTTCTCAAATATATTACTTCCAGCCATGAAATTTCTGAAATAGGTTGTGGGGTTAGTGTTAAAACTGATATAAGAGCTGGATTCAAGCTGCGTTATGTAATTCTAACAATTCTTCTTATTTGTTTCAAACACGATTGTTGTCAATGAAGAATTCGGGACAGAATATACACTGCATATCATTTTTTTCATGAAGTCGGAATGGCCGGAAAGCTATGCTTTCTCTTCCCCTATGCCTATGTCAAATCTATCCGTTTTTTTTTTTAAATTGAAAGATCATTCTGCTTGACTTGGTGCCTTTTGACTTCGGTTGTGTCCTATATTTCACCTCACATGCTGCTGGTGCTTGTTGACAGTGTTTTTTCCTGAAAAGTTTGGTTGTAGACCTCATCGAGGGAAATAAATAATTCAATGATTTGATTAAAAATAAATAAAAATACCAGCTACTTAAGATGAACCACCACTAGCAGCAGGTGACAATTTGAGAATCTAATTGAATTGTGTGTTCTGACAATGATCCGAGAGTGGATACCAAGCAAGGTCATCATGTCACTAGCTAGGCTAGCGCATGCCATGAAAGAGAGCTAGAGATGAGATCTCAAACCAATCCAGTAAGGCAGATGAGACAAGTTAGCTGATCCAACAGAATAGGTAGACAACTCTCACTCCCAATCATGGAAGAGAGAGTCATCCTACTCGTTATCTTTCTATTGTGGGAGCTTGGTCTGTCTAAGAGACAAGCTAGACAAGAACCTCTATGGCCTGGTATGTCCTGGATTCCAGAATCCTAGCACCAAGAAGCTTCAATCTGCCAAGACTCACTGCACTTAACTTGTTAACATGCCTCACCTGCTTACAGGCTTCGTTCACTTGCTTCTAAATACCTGGATTGAGAGTTAGCAATCTACCTATCCAATTGAGAGTGCATGTTGGGTGAGAAAAGGAGACAGGAAGATTCTTAACACACATGTTTGTTACGCCCTGAAAATGATAACATTATTCAACCTAAACAAATATGTTTTATTTAGATTCAATTTGTGAGGAACATGAAAACAAACAAACACGTTTTGATGCTCGCATCAAGAGGTAAACGTTACTTATCTCTACTGCAAAAAATACAGAAACTCGATCCTTTTATCAGAAGTGCATGCCGCTGTGTAACTCGGCAACAACACTATTATCTATCTAATGTTATTGGGCCAGTATTAGGGTACCATCGGTAGCCCGTGAATGATTATGAGTCCATATGGAGCCTAAACTAAGCAATGTGTAGCTCTAAGTGTCCATAAATTTCGTCACGTTAAGTTATTTTGTCAGAGTATATGTTTTATAATTCAGATTTTACTTATGGATCTTTGTCTTTAGATCTGAATTTGGATTTGAGAAGCATCAGAATATATTTTAGAGAAATTTTCTGGTTAAAAAATTAGGAATAAAATTTATATTTTTTTTATATATTCTATATTAATATAAAAAATACTTAATATAGCTTGTTATCAAACAAAAATATGTTTTAAAGCAATATTTTGATCTTTTTATAAAAATTTTTTAGTAAATTTGCAATTAATACGTAAAATAAATTTTTTATTTAGTAAATCATTTTGAAATTTTATAATGTATAACATAATAAAAAGAATTTTTTTTAATAATAAAGTAATTCTTTTGACAATTATTTCAATGTGTAGATGTATATTCATGTATTTGTTTTTTATTTTTCTAAACTTGTTTGAGGATAGTTTGATATCCCAATTCTAAGGCATCTTTGTCAACTATTTTGAAAGCTAAGGTATTGGCAATAGGCAAAGAATCTCTTATTTATCAAATGATTTTAGTATGTTCATCTGATCAAGGAACAAGATTCTTCCTTAGTCTATCATGTAAGAGGTTTGTTATTCACCTCACATTGAAATAAAAATTTAAAATATAATTAAGATTTTTTAAAAAAATTTGTAGCTAGGTTTTTATTAAAGATTTTGCTAGGAAATTTACTAGCAAAAACAAACGATCTCTCTATAGATTTGATAGTTTTTTGGGAGATATAAAAGCCAAGAAAACAAACATGAATTTAAAAAAGAAATTTTTTTGTTTTTAAAACAGTTAAACTATTTTTCTTTATGATATAAAAAAATGCTTATAAATATTTAAAATGTTATTCTATAAAATTTGAAAAGATAAGAATATCATCAATATATATACAATATAACATTTTGAATATGCATTGTTATTCATGATTCTTTAAAACTTAGAAGGAGTATTTTTTACTTTGAATGATATGATATTCCACTCATATTGGTCCAATGGAATTATAAATGTAATTTTATAATAATTTTTTAGATGAATTTAAATTTGTCAAAATCCTGAATTCGTAAAATTTTGAAAATAATAATAATAATAATAATAATAATAAGTGGAATTCAGTATTTGATCATTTAGAAAAATGCCAGCATAATTGTCAAAAGTCCAAGAATTATCAAATCGAACACTCCTCTGTCAATAAATTGGAGCCTTTCTTTTCTGTAACAAACAAACGAAATAAAGCAGGTGTGTGCTTATGTTATTTTATTTTATCCTTTTATTTAGATCAAGGGTGCGTGTGGGTGTATAAGTTTTGATAAAGACAACACAACACAGGTAATGCTAATAATGTTGACACTATGGAATACAACATGGCAAGCAAATCAGGAACCAAATATGTGGCAAGCTGCGGCTGGACTCGAGATTGAGTTGAGTTGACTGGCAGAGCCAAAAACAGGAACCTACAACATGTTTTCCTTGGAAGTGAAGAGTTGACGCTATAATATGGGGATCAAATCACCCATTCTTTCTCGCCTTCATCACCATATATTAGACAAGTAAGTGGATGAATGGAGCATATACATTTCATCACGACTTCAATAATTATTTCAACTCGGACGTGCGTTAGGCACCAAGGCAGCTCCCAACGCAATATTTAACAAAGATTTTGTTGTGCAGCTGGTGTGTCTATATTTATTTTAGTATTTTAAAAATATATGGAAAAATATTTTTTGATTTGTTAAAAATAAATTTTTAAAATAAAAAATATTTTAAAAAATAATTACTATAACAACACCAAAATGTTATTGATAACCCCCCCCCTCTCTCTCTCTCTCTCTCTCACACCAAAATGTTATCGATAAGCTCTCTCTCTCTATATATATATTTGTGTGTGAAAGTGGTATGGTAACCGCCAAAATTGAGCGTAATGTGAAATCTTTGACTTGTCCTTTGATTATTAGGAATGTTGAATTTCGAAACTTGAATGGAAGTGGGATCTTGGAAATCTCTCTTGATAAGTGGAGATTATGAACATTGGAAAAAAGAAACTATTATTTAATCTTCAAAGTTACTTTTCATTTTATACTAAATATAAATAAAATCATAGCACAATTAAACATTCGGAATCAGGACCTATCATTTTCCTTTGGTTATTTGGGCTGGGAGAGATCCAATGGAGACCTGAAGCCGACTTGCATCAATAACTGGCGCCTGTGATACCAAAAACACGTTATCGAATCTATTCATGGGTTGTAAATTTCATATTTAGCACCCTTTTTGTACTCCTAATAGGCCGACTGGAGGGGAGAGAGGGGCTCGAATCAGCGCCGCCATTAAGATATTTTCTCTTATTTGGAAACGAACACTTGAATTAAATTCATGACGGCCCACAAAAACGCCCTGCACTAATAATCCATCCGTTGAGCACTGTATAGCCTTTTTTGTTTTATTATTTTTAATAAATATATCTTAATTAATTTTATAAATTTTAAAATTAAAAATTATATAAATTTATAATCACTTTAAAATTTATAAAACTTAAACTAATAATTAATATAAAATAAATATAAAATTTAACCAGTTAAATTGCATTCTTTATAATTATATAACTTTTTATTTTAAATAGATTGATGTTAATAATTTTTTTAATAATACTAATAATAATAATAATAATAATATACAAATTGTAAAATATTTTCATGAAATTAAGTGGAAAAAAAAATCCCTGATTTTTGTACCCTAAACTATATGATATTTTGAATTTACTCTTAAACAGTAGAAATTAACCAAAAATAAATTAATAAAAATCCTTTTAACCCTTTCTTTCTCAACAACGTGTAACAGGGGGGGAAAACTAACACATCTTCATCTTCTTTTTTTCTTCTCTCTTCATCATTTAACCTAACCTCCATAAAAAACAAGAAAAAAGGTTCCAGTACAATAAACCTAAATTGAAAATCCTTAAATATATTTCTATAAACCTCAATTCAAAAAATTTCAAATATACAAAAAAAAAACTCTATTCTTTTTTGATTTTTTTTAAATAATGATTTTAGGCATGGTCAAATCTACAAAAAAAAAAAACTCTATATTCTTTTTTGATTTTTTTTTAAATAATGATTTTAGGCATGGATTTGCATTTCAAAGATTGAACTTTGGTTTATTAGCAAAGAAAGAGAGAGGAATCAAAATAATATTATGGATTTTTTTGTTGTTTTCTTAATAAAACCATAATAAAAGTGGAAATTTTTTTTAAAAAAACTATTAGGATGAAAATTCAATGTTTCTTTTAAGGAGGTATGTATTTTTACACGAAAGTTCATGTAGGTATTTTATTATTTAGCCTAATATATTATGAAGGGCTATTGCTTTGAATACTTTAAAATGTAATTAAAAAATTAGCAAATAATAATTAAATAAGTGAGCATGCATGTTTACTTTATAATCATGAAATTTATTAGATCATGGTTAATTTGTTATCATCAAAAAAATTACACACACAATTGTAATTGATGTCGTAATAAGGTTCCAGCAAGCATACTAAGCATATAATATATATTTTAATACATTAAAACAAAACCATATTAAAGTACTTGTTGAAGCAATTTAAAATTGATCACGTTTTGTTGTTGTTAATGATCAGTAATTTGTTTTTAAAATTTTATTACTTCTTATTTGGTACAAAAAAATCTTTCTTCAATAATCCTTAAAGAAAAATTCCAACAAGACTACTTTATTTAAATGCACTTTTAAATAACGTTCAATGAATAAAAAAAAAAAACAAAACTCAAAAGTCTCTTACAGGTTCAATGAATAAAAAAAACAAAACTCAAAAGTCTCTTACAAGACTGAACCTTAACTCTATATTTTTGGAGGAATATTATGAATAAAAAGAGATTTAAAAACTAGAAGAATAAGACTAGAAAATTTAGTGAAAAAAAGGTCAAATTCTATCAAAATAATATAATATTATCCGACCTCAAACACTTTTTCAGCCTTTTTTTATATAGAGTTTTAAAAATTAAACGCCAATGAAATTTCAATTACCGACCATGTTGTTACAAACATTTTTCAATACAAAGTCCATTGAAACTTCTAATTAACTACAAAAATTCTAATTGACATAAGATTCAAATTTGTCTTGAAAATATCTTCAGTAATTTAAGAGTAACCTTTACTCTATACTTCATCAACTTAAATTAAATCATATGTATAGATTGATAATCACTTATTTAAGGTGATAAGATTTTCATTTTTATTTAGTGTTTTCATTTTCTTTAAACCATATAAAACATTTCAACTTTAATATGTTTGTTCATTAGTATGCATGTTTTAATACATGTTGTTTGAGGTGAATGGAGACCAATCCAACCATATGGTATATTTGTTAGTTTTGTATTAAATTATATGCATCATGATGGATCAATGTGTTTTATACATGTTATTTTTTTCCCTAAGATCAATGTTCATAAAAGGACCAAGGCAGGGTGATAACCTAACTTCTTTAGGCCTGACTTCACGATGAGCCCATATGGATTGCCAGACCTAATATTCACAGGCTCAATTATGCAATGAGCCCAAGTACATATGGGTTTGACAAGCTACCAGACCTAACATCTTTGAGTTCATCTACACGCTGAGGCTAAGTATATATGGGTTTAGTTAGTCGCCAGACTGAATTTCTCTAGGTTTAACTATACATTGAGCCCATGAGCATGCGAGTCTAGTAGGCTAGTAAGCCTTATATTCATAGGCTTTACATCTTGACAGTCCTAGATGAATGCAAAATTGATGATCTTTCTATGATCCTACTTGGTTCAAATTGTAAAACATATGAAGTATCGTTGGTAATTATCAAAGAGAAAGGGAAGAGTCTCCCTCATGCTTGTCATAAGAATTTACCATAGTTAATGCGAATAAGAATTTAAGTTTTTTTGTATATGAATGACTTATTCAAAATAACTTTTCATTTTCTTTAGGTGATGTTTGAGGGCTTTTCATGAACTCCTCTAGAAGGAATCAATTTTGGCAATAACACCAAAACCTTCTAATCATAGGATGGACCCAATCTCTCTAATGTGATTGCATAATTTACCTTGCAAAAGATCAATTCAGTCTTTCTAATGTAATTGCATAATCTACCTTTAAAGGGATTGATGTAGTCTTTCTAGTGTAATTGCATATTTCTTCAAGGATGGGTTATACATTGCCTCAACAACAGGGATGGACATAATCTCTCTATGACAACAGACCCATAGACTTCCAAGGATGAGATGAACCCATTCTTCCTAGAACAATTATACAATTTACCTTAGAATGGAGCAATATCTTCTTAGTGTGATTGCACAATCTACCTTGGAAGGGATCAATATAGTCTCCCTAATGTGATTTCTCATTTCTCTAAGAAAGGGATAGACATTACCTCAGCAATCAAAATGGACATGATCTCCCCATGACAACAACCTCATAACTTTTTAAAGATAGGATGGACCTAGTCTCCCTAGTATAATTAAATAATTTATTTTGGAAATGATCAATATCTCTTTAGTGTGATTATATAATCTACCTTGGAAAGGATCGATGTGGTCTTCCTAATACGATTACACATTTTTGTAAGGACAAGACAAACATTGCCTTAACAACAAGGATGGACATAATCTATCTATGGCAACATTATTACAATTATCCAATGATAGGACGAACCTAGTTTTTCTAGTGGGATTGCATAATTTACCTTAGAAATGATCAACGTATACTTAGTGTATTGCAAAATATATCTTGGAAGGGATCAACATGATTTTTCTAATACACAAATCTCTAATAATGAGATAAACATTGCCTTGAAAAAAAAGCATGGATATGACCTCCATAGGGCAACAACCCACAACCTTCCAAGGATAGGATGGACCCGGTCTCCCTAGTGCGAATAGACATTTACCTTGAAAGATATCGATAAGGTCTCCCTAGTATGCTTGCACAACTCTCCAAATAAGGGATAAACATCGACTCAACAATGGGAATGTACACAATCTCCATAAGACAACAGCCCTATAATTCTTTAAAAAGTTTTGACTTCATTCCCACAATGTAATAACACCAATCTCCATGTGATCCTAGGGGCATTTCAACTATTCATTAGAAATATAAAGATACACTTATAACCTAGATTTCTTCTCGGTTTCAAGTAAAGGGCATATCATACTAAGGTTAGGAAAAATTTAAATCTCATTTATTGCTAATATTTGATAACTTTTTTTTTTTACTATAGGCGATGGACTCATACAAATTTTTAATAATTTCTCAAAGGCTTTTGGACTCTACATGGAATTTTTATTATGGGTGTTGGACCCACATATTACCTAAGGAATTCCCTTAATATTTTTCTTAGTTGCTAGACCCATATAAATTTTTAAAACTTTTTCTAAGGGCCTTAAACCTCGCGTGGAATTTTTTCTATAGGCATTAAATCTATACAAACAACACAAGTCAATACAGAAATAAAAAGAATCAAATTTATAAAATAAAACAAAATATATGTAACATGGATAAATCCCACAAGAGTGGGGTAATGTATATAAATAAAGAGAGAAAGGAGGAAGAGTCTCAAATATATAGCTCAAACTTCTCAACTACATGTTCCCTATATTGGACAAAAACAACCCTAATAAAGAACACATATGTAAAATAAAGCATCGAGACTAAATGGAAAAAAATACCAAAGTCTATTGAATAAAGTTGTAGACCTTCTAAGAAATTATTGGAGTTCCCCTAGAGAATTTCATAAAGTCTCTAATTGAGTCCAAGAACTCAGGGTTGTGTCCTTAGTAGTGAGAAGCCCAGCCCTCAGATTGTCTTAGATGGTCTTTGCTTAAAAATGTCTTGTTCAAGGGTATCCATTTGGTTATAAATAGCTTAAATGATAAATGGTTATAAATAGCTTAATGATTTTATCATTGGAGCCCAACTAAAAAACAATGCCTTGTATTTGTTTGTTCAGCAATGAATGGGCCACATTGCGGCTCTTTAATTTAGCCTTCACGATAGTCTTCTCTTTCTTTAACCACTCGAAGGTAGCTCGATTTACTCTATTTTTAGACATGACCTTCTTTATATGATTCTTTTTAGCCATCTAACATCTATTAGAATGAGCGCACATCATAAAACTATGCTAAAAACAAGTGTTAAAAACTATGGTCATAAAACCAAGCTACAAGGAGAAATGAGAAAAGTTTCTTACATTTGTTGTCACCTAATTTTTTACCTCCATTATTATATATATTTTGATAAAAAACATAAAAACCCAAAAAATATCTTTTCAATAATTTTAGCCATTTTAATCATTTTGTTATTTTCTTCATTTTTATTTTTTTATATGTCAAAACATCTAGAAAATCATAAAAAAAAAGAATGCAAAAATATTGAAAAAAAACAATATATAGCTGGGGTTTCAAAATAGATAAATAATTGAGCATCGTAAATGAAAAATAAGGTCTAAGATTTTTTTGTTATAATTAAGGACTTAATTAAGAAAAAACTTAATTTGATTTAACTGGCTAAAATTCAAAGAAATTAAGGTTGAAGGATGAGTTTGGAATAAATAGCCATGTTAGAAAATTAATTGAGATAAAAAATTGAAATAGGAATTAACTTGACTTAAAAATAAAGAATTAAAGAACCAAGAACTGGAGTGGAAGCCTTAAAGAAATTAGAGGGCTTAAGGTAACTCTGTTAGGAATGAAATTAAGAAAAAAAATTAAAATTTACTAAAATTAAAAATTAAAAGACCTAGGACTAAAGAGCAAAATGCACTAAAAATTACTAAAATTAAAAATTAAAAAACCTAGGACTAAAGAGCAAAATGCACTAAATTGGAGGGGCTTTGCTGAAGTTTGATTTGATTGAATTAAAAGAAAACTAATTTTGATAAGGAAGCAAAAACAACAATATTTGTGAACCCCTAGCTAAAATCTTTAACAAAAAATTGAAATTGAATTCAGGGATTAAAACTTAATATCAAGGGCAAAATTAAAAAAAATAATAAGAGAAGAAAACAATTAGAAAGAAATTATAGCGACACATTTAGAGTTAAATAAAGAGAAGGGGTTAATGTGTAATTGAAAAAACAATTTGAGTATAAAAACTCTCTCCCTCTCACTTCTTAAGGCTGGTTGGAAAAAAGAGGAAAAGAACAGATAAAAACCAACAAAATTGAAAAAAAAATTCTTACGAAGAAAACCATGGGAAATTAAAGATGTGGAGGAGAGACTGAGAGAAATGGTTACCCACTATATCTTAAGCATTTTATCAAGAGAGAAAGGTGAGGAAAACTAGGGGGAGGTTGTTCTATTAATGACAACGAGGACTTTAGGGGAGGATTAAAAATTTCAACTACCTACGATTCAAAAACTAGAATAACATATGATAAGTGGTTTTAGATCTATTCTAGTAATCTTATACAATTCGAATAACATTTAAAGTAGAAATAATAAATTTTAGGTTAGGGTTTATGGAAAATTTTTGGGGGAAATGCATATTGATTATGAATTGACTCATTTGGGTTAGAGTAACTTGTAATCAATGTTAAATTAATAGGAATTGATGAAGAAAACATGATAATCCTGAAGTCATTCATAGTTGGCTAAAGGTGCTAATTGATGTATAATAAAATTATGTTTATTTAAGTTAATGATGATTTATCATCTCATAATTTTGTGTAAAATGATTTTAGATAAGTTTAGATACTTTATCTAATACAATTGAATTGACTATGTTGTTGTGAATTGAAACCTTGAAAATGGTTAAAGAACTTAGAGATAAGTGTCATTATGATTGATTGATTTTGCATATAACAAAGAAATTAATAGAAAATATACATTTTTATCTCATTACACTATTATTAGTGTGAATTATAACAAATGTTTATGATAAATTAGAAGTGTATATGACTATGTTAATATCGTAAAAGGTAAAATAAGTAATAAATCTTATGTTGAGTGTCATAAACCAATTCTGGGTTATTCCCTAAAATTCATTTTTTTTTTCAAAATAAAGTTAAAAAATAATAATAAAGGCTGGCAACGTGGAGAAAGTAGGCCAGGAAATCAAGTTACAATTTTTGAAGGAAATTCAAGACCTAAGTGTGCCCTATTATGCCCAAAAATAAAAAAAAATGCAAATTCAAGGTTAAATTAAATGATTATTGGATGAATTTGCATAAAAATTAAGTCCAATAACATAATTAAATTTTAAATAGGCTAATTTGATTTAATCATGGGCAAAATCAAATTTAAGAATTAATTTGGGTCAAATTAAAGAATTTAATTAAGTGCAAGGACTTAATTATACTTTAAATGGATCAAATTAATTTTATTTGGTGCTTAATTGGTAAAAAAAATTAAGTTTGGGTTCTTAATTTGGGCTTAATTGAGAATATTAGAATTTTAAGAGACCAATTTTATTTTTTACTAAGTTAATTGATTGAAATTAAGGGCTAAATTGCATTAAATAAAAAGATTTTGTGGTCGATTAGGTTTCAATTAAAAGCAATTGAAAAAGGGATGACTGAAATGAACTTTGGTAAAAACAGGAATCGGCACTATTCATTATCCTCTACACTTTTTTTATAACATTATGTGATCAGTTTAGGTTAAATGATAATAAATAATCTCTAGTGACAGCCTAAAGGGGCCAACTCAGTCAGTTTTTGTATGCAGATTTGCAATCCATGATACCTACTTTGAGCCAACGGTTGGGATCTTTTCCAACTAAATCGAGGGCTGAAATTTTTCTCTAATGTAGACAAGATTGCCCTCTTCCACCGCCTATAAATAGAGGTGGATTTCATGACCTGAGGGAGGAGAAAATCGGGTCCAAAATCAGCTAAAAAATAATTTTTCTGCCGGTTTCTGCAAATTTTCTTCTTTGTTTCTCTCTCCACTGTGGCCTTCAGCCACCATCACCATCATCGGATTTACCACTATCAATTCCATAACCCAGCTCCTCTCCAGTGGTAGAGTAGCCACCGTGACCTTCACTCTTCTCTCTTCCTTCTCCCCGTTACAGGTTTTCTTCTTTTTCTTTCTTCCTCCGCCAGCTACCCTCCCTTTCACAGCCTGAGTCATCGTCCTCACGTCAGCCCCTCACCTTTTCTACCACCAAGCAGCCACCGAGACTCTCTCCCTCTTCTCCTTTTAATATTTCTCTCTCCTCCGCAACATTTTCCTTTTCCTCTTCTAGCTGCAGTCGCTCCAACCAACTCCATCACCGTTTCCACCACCGACTTCAGGTCATCCTTCCCCACCAGCCAGCCATCAACGCTACGCCAGGTGATTCGTCTACCTTGCTTTGCCTTCGTCTTCCCGTGAGAGTTCTATTGTTTTGAACAGTGGAACATGAATTATAATTCACGTCCACAATTCTAGTGGACACATAAAAAAAATAGTAATAATAAATAAATAAAATCAAAATCCTTTTAAAAAATTTATGATTTTCTCGCATATTTTTCTACCAATTTTGCATAACATTGGGTTATATATTTATAGTATAAAATACAAATTCAGTATTAAAATACCAGTTTTCTTCAAAAATATTTTAAAAAAATTTCAAAAAACTTTTAAATCAATTTCCATTTTAAAAAAAAAAATATTTTGTTGCATACGGTCAAATCCTGAAATTTTTCCAATCATATTTTTCACAAAACAACAAAAATTGCATCTTTTTCATGTAAAAAAAATCCAAAAATAGATATCATAACCAGTTTATGATTATCCATTAGGATTTGGCCAACATGTCAAAAAAAATCTTTTTTTAATTTTTTTTTAATCCAGATATAGACTTTAATATTTATGGGGTGTAAAATTACACGATAAAGTATACCCTCAGGTATTAAAGATACAAGATGTAAATAAATGCGATGCTAAAATTTAGACTTTAGAACGGTTAGGATTTTACCAATAGATACCCGACTCAGAAAAAAACAATTGAACAACAATGCAGCTTACCTTAGGTAGGGTGTACTGGGGTGATACGTCTTCCCCTTGCACAACTAGTCCCTTACTCAGACTCTCGCAAACCATAGGTTCCTAGTAACCATAATACTAGGTGGCAACTCCTAAACATTAATCATATTTTATGATTAAATCCAAAACCCTTTCCAACACATAACACCTCACACAGGAGACACGACAAAAAGCCTCCGTCGTCGCCAGATGACATCGCGTCAGCTCGCATCCCGCGACATTGAGCATGTTTTTTCTTGAAATAGTTTTGATTATTTTAAGTAAATGCTAGTTAGGTGATAAGGTTTAGAAAGTTATATTTAATGATATTCCAATGTAATTGACATAGTAAGGATTATTTTGAAAGATGAAAAATTGAATAAAAATGTTCAACTTATTATAAAACTGTAGAAATGAAAAATGGATAGCCTCATCTTCTAATGTCCAAATGAAAGTAAGGCATGAAAATGATAAAATTTGGGATAGGTTTCACGTATAAGTCATAGTACGAGTTGTTATCTTTTCAATGGGACTAATTTTGCTTAATTTGGAATTCTAAAATTCCAGATATGAGTCAAAATATAAGAGGAGGTCAACCTGAAAATTATATTGAATAATTTTGATCAATTATGATAACGAGTGGTTTGAGCACATTAATGGAAAACTAGACTTTTATTTCTTCAGCACAAAATGTGCTTTAAATATTAGATTCATAAGAAACATGTCATGCTCTAAACCAAATTTTATAACTTTAATCATAATTAAAATAAGAACTTGTGATTTAAAATGGTCAAGATGGATTGACCGGGGTTGGCTAACTTTTATTTTACTTAAGAGTTGTTATAATATAAGAACTAAAGTATTGTGATAGTAATAGTGAAATGAGATATAATTGAATATACCTATTGTTACAAGAGAAGTCTTGGGAGCTGTGCAACAGTGGAGGGATATGACAAAAGCTTTGATAGCAAGTAGGTGTTTAATACCTTGATTATTTTGTTTATTAAGTTTCTCTAAAAAAGAAAAAGAGAGGTAAATTAATTGTTGATATAGAATTTTAATTCATGTAATTATATTGAAGAAAAAGAACTAGCTTCTTGGTAATGAGTAGAGGAACTAATTTCCTGGTAATGAGACTAATGCTTAGTAATGAGCAAATGAATTAGCTTCCTAGTAATGAGACTAGTGCTCGGTAATGAGTAAAGGAATTAGCTTCCCAGTAATGGGACTAATGCTTGGTAATGATCAAAAGAATTAACTTTTTGGTAATGAAATTAATGCTTGGTGTCGCATGTGTGTAGCGTCCTTGCAATCGTCCACCCTTCAGAAAAAATAAAATGGTTTATCTGTGGTAAAATATAGATAGACAAGGAATTCTTGTCTTTGATTGGTAAAAAATTAGAATGAGAGTCGCCATTTAGTATTCTAGTTACTAGAAACCTTAATTGGTCTTAAAGATCGGGTACGGAGATTAGTTGTGTAAAGGAAAGGTATTATATCTTTGATTGGTAAAAAATTAGAATGGGAGTCACCATTTAGTATTCTGGTTACTAGGAACCCTAACTGGTCTTAGAGATCGGGTACAGAGATTAGTTGTGTAAAGGAAAGGTATTAGTTCCCCAACTATGTTGTACCTAAGTTAGGCCACATTGTTTTGTTGTCTGATAAAATCTAAAGATGTGTTGTGGTTTCTAATTGTTGGTCCATCTAAGGTTCAAGACAAACCCTTTTTAATAAGAAGGTACTTATCTTAATGAAGTAAAACCTAACCGTTCTATTATCCAAAAAAGAATTAAATATTCAAAATATATATTACGTATAAATTCATAATCTCTGATACTTGTTATCCCAAAAAGAATTAAATATTCAGAATACATATTACATATAAATTCATAATCTCTGATACTAAAACTAAACAAATAAATTTTTTGTTGTTATTAAAATTTTGGTTAATGTTCTCTTGACTTTAATAAACTAGTTATTAAAGTCAAAATGCATGCTAAAACATTGTTTTTTGGTATATGAAAAATACAAAATAATTTTTTAGTTTTGAGACACTTAACCGCATGCACAAATTTTTTTTTCTTTTTTTTTATTCTTTTGTATTTTTGGAAGTTTTGATGAAAACATATCAGATTTGTATTTTTATGATGTAAAATATAGACCAATATTTTATCAAAAAAAGTTGTGTTGTGGTTTCTAATTGTTGGCCCGTCTAAGGTTCAAGACAAACCCTCCTTAATAAGAAGGTACTTATCTTAATGAAGTAAAACCTAACCGTTCTGTTATCCCAAAAAGAATTAAATATTCAGAATACATATTACATATAAATTCATAATCTCTGATACTAAAACTAAACAAATAAATTTTTTGTTGTTATTAAAATTTTGGTTAATGTTCTCTTGACTTTAATAAACTAGTTATTAAAGTCAAAATGCATGCTAAAACATTGTTTTTTGGTATATGAAAAATACAAAATAATTTTTTAGTTTTGAGACACTTAACCGCATGCACAAATTTTTTTTTCTTTTTTTTTTTATTCTTTTGTATTTTTGGAAGTTTTGATGAAAACATATCAGATTTGTATTTTTATGATGTAAAATATAGACCAATATTTTATCAAAAAAAGTAGAAAAACACACGGAAAAAAAAAAATTTGAATTGGGCCGGACCTGGCCCAAAATTTTTGGGTTGGGTTAGGTCTACTGTTGTATTTACAATGTGTTCTCCACTATTCACATGCAATGTTAATAGTGGAGAAGAAAATGTAGAAGAAGAAGAAAGGGAAAAGGAAGAAGGCTTACCTGCGGTGGCTCATGGTGCTTCTAGCGACTGTGGTGGTGGCAACGATGTTGCTAATGGTGGCTAGGGCACGGTGGCACATGGTGCTCGGCAATGCTGCCCTGTTTTTTTCTTTTCTTCTTTCTCTAGGTCTTTTTTCTTTCGTTTTCTTTTCGTTTCTTCTCCTCTTTTCTCTTTTTTATTCTATGTTGTTCTACCCCCTCTCTCTTAGTCTTTTTTTCTCTCCTCTTCCCCTGTTTTTATAGGAAAAAAATAGGGGAGGGACATAGCTAGGGTGGCAACTATGCTGCCACCCTTCCAATATGTCAAAAGTAGGTTGTGTCGATGTCTTTTTGAAAAAGAAGATGACGATGATAGAGGAAGAGAAAAAATCTTCTTCTCCCTTGTTTCAGGCGTCCAGGGGAAAAAAAAGACCTATAGTGCAGTCAAAACAACACTGCTTCGGGTCGTTTTTTTTTTAGTAAACAGTATATAAAATTCATTTAAAAGGAAAAGGCAGCAAAAATTGTCAGAGTTCACATTAGTCCTCAATTCATAATTTATTCAATCAAGTCCTAAGTTGCAATTTTAATTTAAAAATCAATGCAATTGCATCCCTGCCAAAAATCCAACAGCGGGGTCTTTAGTCTTGACTTTATGCAATTTGACCTTTAATTGATCAATAAACTTCTAATTTCTTCAATTAGGCCCCTAATTAAGTTTTAATTACAGCTCCTTTATTTACATGTCTTTTTTATTTTGGTTCTTCGTTTCAGATTTCTTCATTCAAGTTCCTAATTAGCCATCAAACTTCAATATTTATGCAATTAAGCTCCTGATTTGATCAAATTAACTCTAAAAAATTATAACCATAGAACTTTAATTTCTTCCAATTAAAGCCCAAATTGACTCCAAAATCTTTTTTTTTTTTTTGCAATCAAACTCTCCATAAATTCAATTAAACCTTCAATAAAATTTAATTAAGTCCATAAACATGTAATTTTAGACTTTTCTTCCTCAAATTGAATTATCTTTATCAATAGAACTCTCATCAGTTAATAAAATATTGCTAAATTTTAATCTTTGTAATTTTGGACATCCTCAACCAATTTTTGATCATTTTTAGGGCACTCTGACATCCTTTTTTTCACTGTTATATTTTTGTAATAATATTTTTCTAGATTTTTTTTGTATTTTATTATTTTTTGAGGAGAGAAAAATGTAAATTACGGAATAACCCAAAAATAGGTTATGACACATGGTAATGAGCAAAGGAATTATCTTTCTGGCAATGGGACTAACGCTCAATAACAAGTAAAAGAACTAACTTTATCGGTAATGAGACTAGTGCTCGGTGATTAGTGAAGAAATTAGCTTTTCAGTAATAAGAGTAATGCTTGAAAAAAAGGTAGGGAGACTTAATTGCCTGGTGATATGTTATCTCCTAGATATAAAGGATGAAATTAAATACCTAGATAAGTAAACAAATTTTCAGAGAAGGGTCAGTAATTCAGAGTTGAAGATGACTTTAACTTGTATTGTCTAATGAATATTAAATTGATTTTCAAAAGAAATTATTGATACGAACACAATATAGTTGAAATGAAAGTAAAATTTTAAGGTTGTTCCTTTTTTTTTAATTTTATTTATTAAGTAACTACATCTTATTTTATATTAAAATAATTCTAGGTACTTCACATCACTGAGTAGATGAATATACAAGTATGTGATCTTCTTTTTGTTAAATTTAATGATTATATAATTTTGTATCTCTTTTGTAATGTCTACTTGGCATGTAAGGAATGAAAATTCCTTTTTATCTTAGCTCTTTGTTGTGATAGAATTATGAATGTATGCAAATCACTCATGATGCTTAATGATAACTTGTATATTTGTTTATATATTTATATGATAAGCAAACTACCATGATGGAAGTGTTGGAATATAGTATTAAAAGTTAATCTACTTCATTTGTTATGAGAATGTTTGGGATGATTGGATGAAATTCAAGTTGCATTTTGATGATTTGAGAACATGTTTTAGTCGATAACTTAGAATCTCCTGATATAGGAGAAATTATACTGAAATTTCAGTAAATTTTATTTATAGTTATGATTGTGTATATATATAAAATCACCTAAGAAATGGCTTAATCATAAGAAAATTAGGTTTAAATGGTGTCTGAAAATTAGAGTTGGTTCATCGTTTCATTTTAAATGAAATGGTGTGTTTTACTTAAAAAGGAAAGAACTCATTGATGAAGATAAGAAGAAAATGGTGTCATTTTGTTCATCATCTATGTATATTTTTGGGTAAAAAATGAATTTAATCGGGGCTGCCGATTCCCCCCGACATGCCCGGGGCAGCCCCCCTCGGCGCTGCCGATTTTTCCAACTGGTGGCATGGCTGCCACCGCCCCAGTTTTTGGACCAGCCCTCTTTTTCATCAAGCCTTAGGGGTGGCCAGACTCGCCCTCGACAGCCCATTCTGTCGACCTGGCCGATTTTGTTGGGGCTGAGTCATAGTTACTCTCGCCGTTTACCCGTCGACAACCCATTCTGTCGACCTAGTCGATTTTGTTGGGGCTGAGTCATAGTTGCTCCCGTCGTTTACCCGCGCTTGGTTGAATTTCTTCACTTTGACATTCAGAGCACTGGCCAGAAATCACATTGCGTGAGCATCCGTAGGGACCATCGCAATGAATAATTGTTTCACACAATTAAAGGCTTGATCCTAGTCCAAATTGAATCTTTTGGTGGCACAGAAACCAAATAAATGTGTCTTCTAAGAAAACAATGCTCCCTTAATTAGCTACTACAGTTCTGGTACAAGAAATCAAGGTTTGACTCTCAAAGAAATGTCTTCTAAGAAAAAAATGCTCCCTTAATTAGGTACAAGAAATCAAGGTTTGACTCTCAACATCCATTATAGATTTTGAGTCAAACATGCCCCCTTAGTTATCCTTTCTTCAAGACCATCAACCCAACCTTTCTTTCTTTCTTTTTTTATGCAAGATTTATATCTTTGATACTCTCTCCGTAAATCTAGCAATCAAATATTGGTCGCCAACACTTAATTTCCAATAATCAATCCTTATAATGATGGTGATTTATTTCCTTTCCAAAAGGATTAGCACTCACCTATAAAAAGCCAGTAATAAGTCCAAGCAGGAGGGGGGGAAAAGTGAAAAAAAGAAAAAAAAACATTAGAGAGAAGAGACTTGTAAGAAGTAAGGGAAAAAGTTAATGACAAAAAAAGGAGAAAAAAGGTTGAACCAACAAAAATTTCTTTTGCTGTTATAATTTTTTTTTTAATTTCAAGTTTATGCAAGTTGTCTTTTTTTATTCAGCAGCTTGTAAAAACCATGATCAAATTACCTTATATTCTTCTTTATATGTGTTATATGAATGGTAAAGTGAGATAATGGTCTCATATCATCACCACCATGAATGTTTTGAATATATTGTAATCTTTCAAATCCTATAGTTAAATGTAAAAACATGATACATGGGTTTTGCTCATTTATTGAAGTTTTTCTTTTAGTGTTGATTGCCAAAGGACTTATTACGAGAGCTTTGAAAATCTAAGATTATAAGAACACCTAATTTACAGTATGCTAGAAATAGAAGTGAAAGAATGATCAATCATTAGGATGCATTAGTTTATAATTCAATAAAATAATAGGAGAGTCACCTAGTATATGTGTTCATAATATTGATATAGTCATACATGGAATGGGTAAGAAAACATAAATTCCGATAAAAGTTGTTGTTCTAATATGGTTTAGAACTTCTTGGGTTGAAAGTAAGCAAAGGATTGGTAAAAGATTTCTTAGAAATTGATTCTCTAGCAAGGATTAGGTGGCACCTACACCTAACATGGATTTTTTTGTTTTTTTTTAAAAAATTATTTTATCTTTAACCATATTTTTACCTTTTCAAACTTTTTTTTGTTTAGTGATAAGTCTTTTGGTTTAAGACCGATATTGAAGTATTTTTTTAACGATATTATACTTCCTTTTAAGGGATTGATGACAATTTTTTTACAAATTATCAAATCATCATGTTTTTACAAGATGATTTAAAAAAAACTAAAAATAACAATTAGAACAATTATTGTAATTAAAAAAACTAAAACTAACAATTAGAACAATTATTGTAATTAAAAAGATAAATTTAAGAGAAAATACATGGTAAAGGTAACTTTTCATAAAAAAAGATGTTGTAAGGGCAACATCATTCTTCCCTTAAGCATAACTAACCTAAAACTATTGAACCAATACATATTTTAGGATCTCTAATTTTCTTTAATTACTAGGTGGCAACTCTTAATTTTTTAAAATACTTTTTTGGACCCTACCACAATGTCTACCGATATGCGACAACATTGAAGGCTGCTTGTCTAGTTTGGGCTATATAATGGTAATATCTCTCATCAGACATCATTAAGATATATGATGGAATGGTGAGATCCTCTCCCGCAGTCTCACCACCTCAAGTTCGTCTCTTGAAAGCCTGATCTCTTACTAACAATAACCTTCATGAGATGCCTTTCTTTATCAGTCAAGGTAAGGAAACTTAAAAGAGCTTGACCAAAAGCGAGGTGAGGAAAAACATCCTTAAATTCATCTTTCTTAGGAACATCCCAAATAAAGGGCTTATTTATTGCAGCCTCTACATATAAAGTTAGAAGTCGAGGTAAAGGAAATGCCATCATAGGAGCCTTTATAATTGTCGATGGAACACTGGTCTTCATAGAGGTGGAGAACCTCTTTCTCTTAAAGCAAACTGCAATGCCTGCAATAGCTTTCTCAATTGCATCCTCAGGGATGGGGAGTTCATTGATGATAATGGGGTTAACCCCCATCTTTTCTATAGTTTTGCCTCTACTCAAGATAAGAGATAAAGATCCTTTTCAGTGAAATCTCATTTGTAGTTCTTGTTGAAGCTTTTCCTTGTCCTTTAGTTGCTAGTCTTGCATAAAAAAAAAAGTTAGTAGTGAAATTAAATGTAACAAAAATAAAAAGGCTAAAGAATCTGCATACTTTGCTACAAGGCGGAGCAGTGCCCTCTAGCCATCCTTTTCAGATGAGATCTATTGTTGACTTCAAGGGGAGGTACCCTATAATGGTATGAGCAACCTTAAATATGTTACATCTCATCTTTTGGGCTGATTGACCTGTTATACCTCACTATCATCCACCTCCCCTTTCATTTTTTGACATAAGCAAGCTTTCCCTATATGGTTCCCTTTATAGCTCATGTAGGTTTGTTGAAGAAGGTAAAGAACTAATGCGTGTTATTGCCACCATCGGTGTCAAGAACTAGATGCACTACCACAATCTTTAGATTTGCCGATTGAATTTTTTGTTGGTATTTGTATTATCATTTTGTTGGCAATTAATTTACCAACAAAATCACTGATAAAAATGCTCAATCAGTGAATCTTTTATCTGTAATTTTTTTCATAAGTAAGTCTGCTATTAATAAAAAATATTTTTATCGGTGGATTTACTGATGGAAAAGTTGCGCAAAAAAAATATCAGCTTCATTCCATCAATATTTCCCTTGAAAAAATATTGTATGTAATTTTATCGGTAATTATTTAAAAATATTAAAAAATCCATTTTACAAAACTATAAAATAATAAACACTTAGAAAAAAAATCATATGAAAAAAAATTCTCCAACAATATTCATACAATTATTAAGAACAAAAAAAATTAAAAAAAGATATAGTGAAAAAAAAACATGAAAAAAGAAAAAAAAATCTTACCTTAATGTGGTTGCAAGTAAAGCTAATAAGAGAAAAAAATTAGTAAAGTATATTAATTAAAAAAACTGAGAAGAAAAATGAAGAAAGGAGAAGAATACATACTTGAGAATGGAGGAGAAAAGAACGAGTTGAGGAGGGAAGAAAAGAGAAAGAAATGGATATTGATGTTTTTTACATATAGAGGAGAAGAAGAAGAAAAAGAAGAAAGCCCTATCTATTGTGAAATTATGAATTCTAGACTTCTTATTAAGACGTTTTATCGACAGATAATTAAATATTAATATTTTTAATCATTTCATTAGTGATTCTGTCTGTAATATTTAATTTAAATTTTTAATTTAATAGAAAGTTTTCAGAAAACTGTCAAATAACACCTACAACTTTTTAATCCATCGGTAATTTTATCTATAAAGAATAGTAATGAACAGTGCAATTAAGAAGTGAACAGTTCCAGAGCTTTCCAAAAAATACCAACAGTATTTTCCGTTGATGATTTCTTTTGTAATTGACATGATGAACAATATTCACAGTTACCCGACAAAATAAATTCTATCGGTAAAAATAGCACATCATCATTTTTTTACTTTGTTTTAATTATGCACGTCATCATTTTTTTACTTTGTTTTAATTATTTTTTCCCTATTGTAATTCCCTTAGTATTTCCGTTTGTATTTATCAATTTTCTAGTAGTAGTAGTAACAGGTCCTAAAGATACTAATTATAGGCTCAATTTAGACATGCCTAAAAAACGTATTGAAAGTAGATAAAATTATCCACCTGTTAAGGTGCAGCTGACCTTAACCCAATTGATAATATCTAAAAACTTCCCTCACAAATCCTTGGAGTGGGAAGATGTACCCCTAACACGTACAATTGGAAGAGGGACTGTATACATGGGTTTGGCAAGTCCCTGGACCCTATATGTCTAGGTTCAGTTACATTCTGAGTCTAAATATATATGAGTCTCGCAAGCCACCAAACCCAACATTTCTAAGTTTAACTACTCGTTGAGCTCAAGCACATATTGGTTTGGTAGGTTGTTAAACCTTACATTCTTGGGCTCAACATTTTATCATGCTCAGATGGATGTAAAGTTGATCTTTCTAGGCTCCTAGTTGGGTCACAAAGATACTCATTCCTCTATATCTCTAGGAATATAAAAGTCTTTAAAGGGACCAGTTACTTTATCCTCGATTAATGATGTCTATGATATATTTCATCTCTTATTAATAATGTGTAAAAGATATATATCCCTCTTCAATACTATCAGGTCAAAATGATATTTCAGCCTCTCCTTTCCAAAAAAAATAAAATCCAAGGTTCATATATTATAAAAACCCTATAAATCCTTCAAAAAATCCAGCTTTACATTCTTTATTATGTATTGCATATATATTTTTAAAATCTCTCTTTAAAATGTCATTATCTTTTTTTTTATTGAAAGTCACCAACTTTACTATAGGAGAGTCCGTAAATCCATTAAAAAGATATTGTTTTAGATACCAATTACCTTGGCCTACCAAGCATTAAATACCAGTTATTTTAACTAAAAAAGGAAAAACAAATTTTTTGAATCTAGAGATTAATTAATTATCATATACTTAAGTCTTATCATTAAGTAATTTGAATTTTGAAAAATCATCAGATCCTATATAGGTTTTTCTTTTTTCTAACAAGGCAGTGTCTTTTAATTTGTTTTTGTATATTAAAATTAAGTTCCTTCGCCATTAATTTTAGATACACTATTAACATGTGTATTCATTCCTTATGTTGGAACCTGAAATAATAACAGGAGGAATTTACAAAAATCCATACCAACTCCTAAAGGTTACATCAAATGAGTGTGATCGTCCTTTTTCTTTTTCTTTGTTTTTTTTTTTTTTTTTTGGGGGGGGGGGGAGGAGGGG